>NW_005843378.1:58942-70830 GCF_000455745.1 Alligator sinensis | reverse complement strand
TGGGAACCCCAGGCTAGCGGGTGTGCTCCAGGGAGGGGGTCGGCCGGACGGGAGGCACCCCAAGGGAGGCACTCGGAGCCTGGAAGGTGGTCGGTGCAGGGAGATGGGCGGCTCAACGCAGGAGCGCCCCCTACTGGCCCGCCACAGAGCTTTCCCTGCTTTCGGTCCACAAGGCCCTTCAGCTGTGTGGACACTGAAGGGTCCCATTCTCTAACCAGAAATAATCGGTGCCTGTTGTGTGACAAAGCCAATCCTGAGAGCTGTGATCTTAACAGCTGCTCCTTTTCTTGTGCCTAGGTTTCCATTACTGAGTAAGTGCTGCCCCCCGTGCAGCAGGCAGGGACTAGAGATGCAATCCTGGGGTTTGTGTATTGGTAGTAACAGGCTTTGTCTCATTGTGTGTTCTTGCACAGTAGTACAGGGCTGTATCCTCAGGCTTCAGGCTGTTCATCTGCAGGTGCAGCAGGCTGCTGGGATTGTCCCTGGAGATGGTGAATCGCCCTTTCACGGAGTCAGCATAATATATGGTGGTGACATCAATAAAGGCAATCCACTCCAACCCTTTTCCAGGGGCCTGTCGGACCCAGACCATTTGGTGGCTACTGAAGGTGTACCCAGAACCCTTGCAGGAGAGGTGCAGAGATGCGCCAGGTTTCCTCACATCCCCTCCAGACTCCACCAGCTGGATCTCACACCAGGCATCTGAAAACCAAGGTAGGATAGAAGAGTGGTTAGAATCCAAATAGCAACCATGCAGGAAACTTTTTCCCTTCCCAAAGCATGGGAGGATGAAATACCTTTCAGAGCAAGTGCCAGGATAAAGAGATGGAGCCCAAGTCCCATCTTGCCTGGTGCTGGGGAAAACTCTCAGGTGTTGGTTGTTCTCCCCTGTAGGACTGTGGATTGTCTGTGCAGGCTCTGCTTGCGCAGCAGGGCAGAGCAATTTATCCAGGGCAGCCTGCCCCTGATTTGCATCTCCTCTGCCTTATCTCAGCCTCTGCTGCTTTCCCTTGGGGTGAAGTTCCGTTGTGCAAGGAAGGGCTGCGCTGGGTGGTGACAGTGACTCTGTTCTGTGTCTTGTCCCCTCCAGGGTGTCAGACGTGCCATGAGCTGTGCACAGACAACAGGCACTGGCCCTCTTATCCTGCATGTCTGGGCAACTCCAATGCCAGGCCTCAGAGTCTTGATGACCCCTTTACTGAAGGGACTGCCCCCATCTCTGGCAGAGTGCTGCAGCCTGAGGTCAGAAGGAGGATGCCCAGTACCCACTGTGGGTTGCAGAGGAGCAGAGAGTTGGGGCTGGTCCTGCTAAGAGCCTGCAGGGACACTGTACACTTGGTGGAGCTTGGCCAGAGGATGGAGGCCTGAGGGGACCTGTTGTGGGCAGTGCTAGTTGCACCTAATACCTCCAAGCAGTAACACTAAAGCCATATACGGTCTGGTTCATGCTTATTAAGTTATGTTGTTCAAGATGTTGCTGGGGCCTGTTTCTGACTCTGTGCACTAATCATTAGGTTTATTAGTCCATACTCAAGAGGCCGACACAGGGACTGGGGATATTTCCCTCCATTCCAGACCCTTTGCATGCACAGGCTGTGAGTGCTGCTGACCCTTGTTCTTGGTGTCCATGGGGGAGAGTGGGTGACAGCCAAGGGCTATGGGCCAGGGGTTTCTGTTTGTGTTGCAGTCAGTCACTCGCTGGGGTTAAGGTTGTTTCCCAGCTGGGCTCTATTTTTACTGAGATATCAGTGCTGGGCACAGGTAGGTGTTAGGGGTGCAGTGAGTTGTGTATTATCTTCTCAAAGCAGCTGTGGTGGGTGGGGTAGAAGTGAGGGGGGAGGCCTGACTGATGCTGGCAGCTGCCTTGGTCTGTTTAGCTCTTTAGGACCAACATTGTCTGGGCAGGCTCTGCCCATGTTGCTATCTGAGTATACTATTAGCGTATTAGGGGTTCATGCATTACCACTCATTGGCCTCTCTCTGTGTTGATGCTCTGTGCATGTGCTGCCTGCATCCTGTCTGTGATGCTTCCCCTGACTACCCCACTGTTACCAGAAGGAGACAAGGCAAGCACTACACTGTCTTCATGTGACATCTTCCACATCCTGAATTTCACTGATAGGTATGCTCTTCCCAGCAGAGAGGGACTCCTGTTTCCAGGTCACTGTAGTCTGAGCCTTGGTGTCCTGCTCGCTTCTTATTAATTTGCTCATTATTAATTAATCATATTAATTTGCTGGGAGTTCAGCAGTGCAGGATGCTTTGTGACTAGTGCTCTGATCTGGGCGCTCAGGGGGTCTCTGCCCTTCATCTCTTTCTCTGGGTTTTTGTTCTAGAGCCAGTGCCAGCCTGGCTCTGCTGTGGACCACAGCCTTCATGGGGACTGGGGCAGCGGGTGTTTAGGGGGTGGAAACACACTGGGGTGTGTGGTGCTGCCCCTCTGGCAGGAAGGAGATGGGGTCTGTGTGTGCTGGTGCAGTTGGGTGAGGAGAATAATTTCCATTTCTAATCCCAGCCCAAAGAAATTCCTTGTTTGAGCCTGTATACTTAGTACAGTGGTCATAGGGGGACTGTCAGTTGGCAGCCTGGCACACACAAACAGCACTTTGGGCTGGGCAAGACTCTGTCCAGAGATATCCATGGGAGTCACCTGGTGCCACAGAGGTATGCCATGGGTTGGCCCAAAAAGGATTTCTCCAAGCCCAAAATCCAGTTCCTTATTTAGGTCCATATACTTAGCACTGTGGTTGGGGGGCTGTCAGTTGGCAGCTTGGTATGGCCAAGCTGTGTTTTGGGCCAGGCAAGACTCTGGTCAGGAATGTCCAGGAGAGTCCCTTGGTGGCATCAGATGGTTCAGAAAGGATTGCAATCTGTAATCTCAGCCCAAAAGCCGGTTCCTTATTCGAGCACATATATTTAGTACAGTAGGCACAGTGGGACTGTCATGTGGCAGGCTGGCATGCACAAACTGCGCTTTGGGCCAGGCAGGACTGTGGTCCGGGTTCTTTGGGACAGTCCCCTATTAGCAGGGACAGGAAGTTTAGGGGTGCACCCTTCCCTGGCTGGCCACCAAACCATCATTGCCAACCTTGATCTTTCTCCAGACTTGCTTGTCTCTCTTCTCCCCCATCTTTTTGACAGTGCCTATTTTAAAGCCCCAAAACAGGGTTCTATCCAGGATAGGCACTCTTGCTCCCTCACAGACTTTGGGGATTAATGGAGTTGCCAACTTGCCTGGTGACAGGGAAGCTGCCCATGCCAGCACTGTCCCCACACTCTTTGCCACCCTTTGGCACCACACAGCCCACTGGGGTGCACAAGTGGTTTCACACCTCATTTGTCAGCTGTGCTGGTTTTAGGGTGACCCCACTGGTCACCAAGGCAGTTCCCTCACTGCCAGGACAGCTCCCACTGATACCGACCACAGTAGAAGACCATGGTACTGTCTCCTCATCTCTCCGGACACACCTGTCTCAACCCAGGACTGACCCAGGTGTGCCCAGCTCTGGACTGTAACGGCCACTTATAACAGTGTATGGTGAGGGCTGTGATTAAATGTTATGTGTGGCTGTTGCACCCAGCTCTGGGGTATCTCTCAGGCCTCCCCATACACTGTTACAAGTATCCATGACACCCCATGCCATGCCTCTGGCACTGGAGACTGTCCTGGACACCCCTGATCATGTGGGCTGGCCCAGGAAGGATTTCCAGTTGTCATCCCCCACATTTCAAGCCCATATAATTAGTATAGTGTGCATGGGGGAGCTGTGAGTTGGCAGCCTGGCATGAACAAACAGCACTTTGGGCCAGGCAAAACTCTAGTCAGAGATGTCTTGGAGAGTCTCCTAGTGGCACAGAGTTGGGGGGAAGGCGGGGGGCTAAGGAGGATCTCCATCTCTAATCCCAGCCCAAAATAAATTCCTTATTAAAACCCATATACATATTACAGTCTGCATGAGGGCTGTCAATCAGGCCATGCTTTGGGCTGCACAAGACTGTGGTCAGAGGTGTCCAGGAGAGTCTCCTGGTGGTACACAGGCATGGAGGATGCAGGGTATTAAGTTACATATTATTTGTTAAATATCCATAGCTAATGAAATTCTCTCTCTTTAGAATGTGTAATTCATTAATAAGAAGCTTTTTTATTGGGTATAAATTAGCTTTGAAAAAGGAACTGGGAACAAGTAATAAGGACCTGGGAATTAAAGGACCAAACTGCAGCCTCATGAACCATAGCATGTAGCCTTGGCATTGGCTGCCTTGAAACAGTGGATGGTGAGAAGGCCAGTCACTGCCAGCCAGGGGTCCCTGCCCCACTGCAGCCCCTTCCCTGGGCTCTGCTTGATCCATGCCATCCAGCAGTGATTCACATCGAATCTGCTCATAGCACATCTCAACGTAGTGGATTCTTCAGGTCTCTTCACTTCTGGACCTGATTGAGTCATAATCACTTGGGACCAGTCCCCTGAGGCGGGGAGAGAAAAGGAAGATGTGAAGAGGGTGGTGCCAATATTCAGACTCCCCTTTTATCAGTGGAAGATGGGCCTGGGCCACAGAAAGGTCTTGAATAGTTTCCCTCTTTACCACCACCTGCCACCCCCCTGTACTGAATTGATCAGGGACATGATACCCCCCTGAAATGCTGAATTGAGAATTACATGGAGCTACAGAGTCCTCTTCCCTATGATTAGTCCTCACTTCCTCAGGAAGGTGGGTTGGAAACTCCACAGAAGTTGCAGGGTGATAAGTTATGGTTGTGGATGGGCATAGAGAGACTTATACAGGGGCAGGCTGCCATATTTGCATATCCCTATTCTTTTAAATAACTCAGACTTATTCCCTTGTGGTTGGTCTGGTCCTTGTTCTGTTTTGGCCAGAACAAGCCACCAGGCCTGGGGTTGAAGGAGCTAGAGGAGTTGTCTGGTGGCGGATCCACTCCATTTTTTTGCTTCTGTGATCTTGCACACTAGAGTTGGAGGAGCCTGTCTCTCCCTGGAAAACCATGGCTGTTGGGTTTCTACATCCCTGAACTACTTCTAACAGGAAGTGTTCTCCTGAACTGCTTGACCTTTCTGCAAATTGCTTATTTGGGAGACAGAGGAGTCTACAGAGGCACCTGGGGCGAATCTGATGTGTGGACATCTCCATCCCTCAGGGAGGTGGGCCCTGTCCCCTGGCTGTTTCTTTAGGATCCACCTTGAGGCACTTTGGGCAGGTGTGTAACCCTTCTGATTGTGAAGCTATGTTGTCTGATGCCCTGGGAGAAGTGTAGGTGGAGAGCAGGGAAGGAGGAGAGACTACAGGGGAGTGGAGGAGACGGATCAGACAGGGGCAGGAGATGCCTGGGGTGGATCTTGCAGCCAGTATGAAATCCAGAGAGGAGACTGATGAAGACAGGTTTCCAGGGCCCTTCCCTGATGCTTCCTCTGCTGCAAATCATGTTGTGTCATGCTTCTCTCCCAGTCAGACTCTTTCTGAGCACAGGCTGCAAGTGTCAGTGTGTCTTGCAGGGGCCAGATAAATAAAACAGTCTTCACTGCTTACTCTCCTGCCATGCCTTTGATGGGAGAAATAAATAGATAAGCAGACAAAAAATGGTCTTTCAAGGTGGGCTCTAGTCTATAGTTAGCTAGATGGCCTTTCCCTTTTTCAACATACGCACAAGAAAACCCAGAAACAAATAACATTCCCATGCCTCCAGATTAGCTGCTTCAACTGCCTTCAATGATCTTTGCTCTGCAATCCCCTTCCAGGGGTTGATTACTGAATGTATCGTCCTTTTATGTTGTCCTTTTCACTTCCGGTGGGTAACTCTCATGCAGTCTTTTTACAGGTGGAGTTTGTTTGTCCCCAGCTGGTTCCAGATGATGTCATTTTCAGTGGACGGTGTTTTGTCTCCGCGGTAAGATCCCTTTCACTTTCCTTTAAAAGTAACAGGAACAATAATTCCCCTGTTACAGTGTGAAAGAGCTCCAGTCTCAGCTTCCTCTTTTGGTTTTGGTTTCTTTCCTTTCCTCTTTCTTTGTCGTCTTATATGTCTGTCAACATGGTTACTCCAGGTGTATGGGACTTCAGGTAAGAGGGTGCAACTTTAACCTCTCTATTGTTTGGAGCTGTGACCTCATGACCTGGGGGCAGAGGCTGAAGCCCAATACATTCCTGTAGGTAACTGTGTTGCTTTTCGAACTGGTTGCTCAGCCTCAAACAACACGTATCCCTGATTGGGTCTAGAAAGTGAAGAAGGGTTGGAAACCTCTGCACCTCTCTCTCTTCCAGGATGCCGAAGTGAGTAAATTACCAGACACTTAACTAGAAAGGTAGTTTACAGTAATTTAGAAGTGCGTTAAATGGATATCAGTTCAGTTCTGTGTTGCTCAAGGCTATTCTTTTAATCTTTGTCTGACTTATAGCCCTCCACATGCCTAACCTCTCTACCCAATAAAGCTATACACTAAACAAGCTTTGTGGTACATGTTTGGGAGGGATTGGGCATACCTTTATGCTTTCTTTGTTCGGCTGACTAAGGGAAGCTACTTTCTGTGCTTTAGGTTAAAGCACATGATTTCACAATTGATTTCACCCCATGATTTCACAAGAGGTTCTGAGAGTCATCCTTGGAGATGATTATTTGGCCTTGGATTGTCAGTTATTATTAATACCCCTCCATGTGACCCTTTCTGGGGAGGTTGCTGGATTAAGGTCTAGCAGTACGCAGTGCTGATGGTGTAATCAGAGACAGCATAGGTTAGGGTGAGGGTTTCTCCAGGCTTTACCACCCCTAGGCTATACCAGACCAGGTCAGCCATGGAAAGGACACCTAGAAATAGGAAAGAAAGAAGGAGAAGATCAGAAACATGGGAATAATACCAGCAATCCCTTAATGGCCAGAGCTCTCTCTCTCTCAAAGGCACTTGCAGGTGGGGAGGGACTTGAAAATAGGGAGGAAAGGTAAGGAGAGTTGGTTTCTTGTTGCCAGGGTATAGGGGAGCCTCCCCAGCAGGCAGGAGGAGGCAGGGCACATGCTGGTCAGGGACTGAGCCCTGGGGACCCAAGGGCTGTACTTACTTTGGAGCCCATGTGCAGGGGTTTGTATGCGGGATCCTTTGGGTCGATACGAGCTGCAATAATTTAATTTAGCTCCTTCCTTCAATGAGGTTTGTGTGAAGGAGGCATGTCCCCTGAGGCAAGACAGGGAGCTGAGCAGGGGAATGAGATTGCTAAGCCTGCCCAAGGGATTCAGACCCCCCGCCCCCAAGCCTGTCATGACGTGTGGGAAAAGTACTCAGATTCCCTCCTCTGGGTGGAGGAAGGAGTTTTACCGGGTGGCCGTGCTGACATGGACTGTGGGGGTTTCCCTTTCTCTGGAGCAGGGAGAGGAGGGAGACATGGGGGAGCAGGGCCTCTGCCTTGGGTCTCTCTAGTGCATTTACTATCCCCAGGAGCAGCAGGACACCAGCAGCCCACGTTCCCCTGTCAAACCTGGGGCAGGTTGAAGGCTCTTGGTGTCTTTGGGCAACCGGACCCGTAGTTGTGTGACAGGGGCAGTGTGCAGTTTCAGGAATTGGTTGGACAAGGACGTGTCTGACATATTTTGGATGGGTCTGATCCTCCTGAAGGCAGGGGCCTGGACTGGTTGTGAGCTCCCGTGACAGAAGGTGGGTGTGAGATGTGGGGTTGTTCGCTGTCCCCTGGTTGCAGGGCACAATGAAGTGCATCTGGTTTTCCCAGACTTCGGGGCTTGGTGGTGGCTGTGTGGGGCGGAAAGGGATTTTCCCACTGCTGTGGCTACAGGTGCCAGGGTCATTTATGTATTTATTATACCTTCCTCAGAAGCAGCGGCTGTAATGATGGCTGGGGATTGTGACTGGCCCTGCCACCGTTCCTCTTGGGGCAAGAGGTTCCTGGCTAGCGGTCCTGCCCCTCTGCCCAGGGTCAGCCTGGTCCTTGGGTTGGGGTCCGGAAGGAATTTTATTCACAGTTAATTGGGTACGAACTCCTTTTCCCCCTGGTTATGTAGCAGGGAGCACAGCCTCTGCCTTGCATCTCTCAGGGCCATTTGACCAGCCCTTGCAGGGGTGGGACACTGCTGGCCCTTGTTCCACGATTTTACCTGGGTAACTCTGGGTGCTCCTGGGACTTTGGGGCAACGGGCCTTGTAGTTTTGTCACAGGCTGTTGTGCAGTTGTAGACGGGCCCTTTTCTGGCCTGGTTCACATATGCCTGATGCTGCTTCATCCAGGAGGTTGAAGCAGCTGTGATCTCCCGAGAGCCCTGGCAGCCCCGCTGCTCTCTCATTAATTGCCCTTACATTTAGGCAGGGCTTGGCATAGGGCTCTGGTTTTGGGTAAATGCACCTGGTAATAGGTCAGAAGTTACAGCTGGTATTTCCAGAACTGCTTCTGGGAGCGTTTGAAGAAAAGCACGTCTACTTGTGACTCCTTGTTCCTTCCTGCCTGTCGTCAGGTCCCTCGTATCCATTCGTCCCCATGCACCCGCTCAGTCTTTCTGCTTTGTTACCTCTCTCTTCTTTTCTGGTGTCTTCCCCTCTTCCCCGTCATGTTGGGAAACTCAATACCCAGCCTCTACAGGTCACACGTTACCTCCTCCCTTTCTGCCCCCATGCTCCTCTTACAATTTTATCCCCATTTATACAGGTTTCTGTCAGGGAGGGCTTGTTTGTGAGATGCATTGCTCCCTCTGTGCTACTCAGCCTGCTTCCCCTTTTTGCACAGCCCCTGCCCTGCTCTGTGGCACTGTGCGCCGGCCACAGTAATACATGGCAGTGTCGGTGGCTGTCAAGGACTGCATCTGCAGGGAGTACCAGTTCTTGGAGGAATCCACTGTGACTGAGAGCCTGCTTTGCATGGATGGGGGATAGTATGCGCTCCCACCATTATTTAAATCCCCCAACCACTCCAGGCCTTTGGCAGGGCTCTGCCGGACCCAGCCCCACCAGCAACAGCCACTGGAGAAGATCTTGTCCAAATCACCAGTCACGGTGCAGGTCAGGGTGAGGGTCTCTCCAGGCTTCAACGCCCCTGGGCCTGATGTCACCAGCTGCACCTGGCAGAGGGCACCTGAAAAGAGGGAACATGGTTACAGGCTGTGCTCTCCCCTCAGGCTTCCTCCTTTGCGTTCAGGCTGAGTGTTTGTCCTTACAACCCCCAAACTTCCTTACCCAGCAGGGCAGAGAGCAGGAACCCAAAGGTCAACAGGAGCTTCATGGTGTCTTGGGCAGGAGTTAGCCAGATCCCACTGCCAGCCCTGGGCCTGAGTGGAGCAGTTCATAGGCTGGTATTTAAGAAGGGACCCTTGAGCAGGATTTGCATGGGGTGTCTCAGGGCGGGTACAAGAGGTGGATGAGCGGTGCTGGCAGGGAGGAGTCGGCGTATTGAGGGAAGTCACCCTGGGACCCAGATGTCTTGTGTAGCGGGGGGGGGGGAATGCCCAGAGCTGTGTTCATGACAAGGCCCCTGTGCTGAGCCGAGGGGGAGCTGCCCTGGGGTTGCTCTGACCTGATACAGCCCGGAGCAGAGACCTGGGGGCTCAGGTCACATCAAGTGCTCTCAGCTGCTCCTGACCTGTGCAGCCTCTTGTCCTTCCCTCCTTCTGCCTTGTCTCTCTTGTCTTTCTTCTTCCTCCTGACAGCTCCTGCATCTATCCTTCATGTCTTTAAATGATTCCTGTATTGCCAAGTGCTCATATTTTCTTGTCTCTGTGGCCCTGCAGGTAGATATTTAATGCTTGTCTATACATTTCTGTCTGTTTTAGATTCCCTTATGAAATCGAGATGCTTCCAAGTGGTGCAGGCTGTCTTGGACAGAGAAGATCTGCCGTGCTTGCTGAATGTGCTGAGCCCTGCTGGGAGGCACCCAGCAGCTCTCCTGTGGCCTGAGTTCTCCTGGGAGGGTTTCCAGCAGCACTGAGGTGATACCAGTTCAGTTATGGGTTCAATTAGATTGGAGACCCCAGCTCCTGTCAGGACAGATGAATGAGATTATTGGGCACATAAGAGTGCGGGAGCAGGAGGATTGATGTAGAAGTGCCAAATCAGCTGGGTACGCAACTCCATTTGACCCTCACAAATTCCACCTTTGGGGAGCAATCCCATTGACTGCAAGCACTTCTGGTTGCATTTTCATTCACAGTTCCATCTCTTGTTAGACAGCCTTCTCTTCCTTGCTGTTACAGTCAAATACATGGACACTGTACTCTTCACTAGTATAATTATCATCATAGCAGGTGTTATTGGTCAGTCTTAAATTGAAGTATCCCATTATGACTTGACTTAGAGTATTTTTGCCTAGTACATGGAGCTCAGAAAGGCCCCATTCCACACTCCCTGTTGGGGACACATGTCAGCCTCATGTCTGTTTGGGTGCAGGGCAGCCATCCCCAGTCCATCCACATCAGGCATCTGCCTGGCAGTAAGGACCTACCCATATCAAGGCATAAGTTTGTGGTACATCATTGCTTTTCATCTCTCTCTTTTGAGTGTGCCCTTCTAATCGCAGCATTAATTGACTCTTGGCTAGTCAGTGGCAGGGCGGGGTGGGGGTGTGAAACAAAGAGTGAGATTAAAGACACTCCTGCACCACAAACTTCTGCCACAAGTTAGGTAGGTCCCTAACTGGCAGGAGAAGCAGCACATAGAGCAGCTACAGATCTCCTAATCCTCCAGAGCAGGCTAGGCAGGGCTGAGAGGTGTTGTCTGGGTGCTGAGGAGATGCAGGAAAGTAGTTTATATGGAGAAACCTTCCCCATCCAGGTCTGTCTGTAGTAGGAAAGGGTCAGGGTAGAGGGCAGAAGCCCAGGAATCATTGACAAAGGCCCAAATCAGCTCCCCAGCTCCATTCAGCCCCATGAGCCCCAGCTGCTCCAGCAGGCTGCAGGGAGGCTGTGGGCTGCTCCTGCCCTGCAGCTGGGAGGGGAAGCTGAGGGGAGAAGTGCCTGCACTCCCTGCCCTGGACTTCAGGGCCAGACTCCACCAACTGGATCTGGGACAGGACATCTTGAGACAGGGAAACAAGGCAAGGAAATGATTAGTCACCAAACCAGTCCCTGGCTCTTCCTCATCCTCCTCCTACCTCCTGGACACTCCCAGGTGGGGGCAGAAACCAGGAGCTGGAGAAAGAAGTAGCAGGAGCTGAGGAGAGATTTGAGAGGTCAAAAAGGGAGTTTGGGGTTCAATTCTCTAATAGTTTCATAGTTGGTAGGGTCAGAAGGGACCTGAGCAGATAATAATGTTTGACCCGCTGCCATGGACAGGAAAGGTTGTTGGGGTCAAACGACCCCAGCCAGGTGATTATCCAGCCTCTTTTTGAAGCCCCCTAGGGTAGGAGTGAGCACCACTTCCCTTGGAAGTTGGTTCCAGGTCATAGCCGCCCTGGCTGAAGTAATGCCTCCTGATGTCTAGCCTGAACCTACTCTCAATCAACTTGTGGCTGTTGTTCCTTGTTACTCCCAGTATTGCTCAGGGCAACAGGGAGTCTCCCATTGCCTGCTGGTCCCCCTTGGCCAGTTTGTAGATGCCTGTCAGATGCCCTCTCATCTGTGGAGGCTGAACAGATTTAGGTCCTGTAACCTCTCCTTGTAGGGCCTGCCCTGCTGCCTGCTGATCGTGTGAGTGGCACTCCTCTGGACCATCTCGATGCTGTCCACATCCCTCCTGAAGTGTGGTGCCCCGAACTGGACATGGTACTCCAGCTGTGGCCTGACCAGTGTTGCATAGAGGGGGAGGATCACCTCCTTGGACCTGCCTGTGATGCATCTGTGAATGCACGACAAGGTGTGGTTGGCGTCCCTGACCGCGTCTCCACACTGTCGGCTACCATGTTCATTTTGGAATCAATAATGACTCCAAGATCCTTTTCTGCCTCTGTGCTGAC
>NW_005843378.1:57760-58724 GCF_000455745.1 Alligator sinensis | reverse complement strand
CCCATCCACCACCACTCTCTGGGTGTGGCCCTCCAGCCAATTTGCAACCCATCTGACTCTGTAGGCATCGACGCCACAATAACCTATATTTTTTAATGAGAATGGGGTGAACGACAGTGTCTAAGGCCTTCTATAAGGACACTGTGTGGAGTGGCTGGGAAACTTCAGTCTGGAGCAGCCCCGAGCAGCTCTATGGGACCTGATGATGGTTGCATAAGGACACTGTGTGGAGTGGCTGGGAAACTCCAGTCTGGAGCAGCCCCGAGCAGCTCTATGTGACCTGATGATGGCTGTGGGAACTGGTTATGGTCCTGTTGTTCTTGCATTCATTGCACCCCCATCTCCCAACAGGCAATCTTCAGCTGTTCTATATCATGGCCAGTGTGTGTGCATCTTAAATCTGGTTTACAGAGGCCATGACTGACCTGATCCTCGGATCAGTCGGTTACTGTCATTCAGAAGGTAAGATAACACAAACAACAAGAAGAACTCGGGTAAGACTCATGCGAGGGTGTTACTGCTGTAGACATCTTCCCTCGGCTTAGGAATATCCAGTCCCTAGGGTTGCTTTCTTACTCTGCTGTCTGGCCCTTCCCCAAAGCAATAGGGTGAATAAGGTAGGGAGGTAGGGACAATTTTGGGGATAGCTCTCTCAAGCCTCCAGTCAGTGCAGATGTAGTTAGGGATCTTCTGGAAGGGCTAGACATTTTTAAATCTGCAGGTCCAGATGCCTCCACCCAAGGGTGTTGAGGGAGCTGGCAGGGTTCATCGCGGAGCTCTTGGCCCGGCTGTATGAACATTCGTGGTCATCTGGCCAGGTGCTGGGGGATTGGAAACTGGCTAATGTGGTTCCAATTTTCAGGAAGGGGAGGAAGGAGGACCCATGTAACTATAGGCCCATAAGCCTCACCTAGGTGCTCGGGAAGATCTTGGAGAGAATCATCAAGGAGCACATCTGTGGGGG
>NW_005843378.1:45374-56604 GCF_000455745.1 Alligator sinensis | reverse complement strand
AGGGGGTCAGGCTAGATGATCTGTTCAGGTCCCTCCTGACCCTAGCTACTATGAAACTATGAAAAGGAAAAGAAAGGGGTTCCTGATCCTCTTCACCCCACTTGGGCATTTTCCAGCCATAGACACTTCTGCACTGGATTTCAAAACTTCAGCAGCCCCTGCTGCCTTTCCCAGGCTCTAGGCTCTCAGGAGCCATCCCTGCTGTTGCTCTCTGGTCTGGTCCTGTGCAATCAGGTGTGGCTTGCCAGTGAATTGGTGTCCCTGGCTTTTCCCCAGTATGGCGGAGATGTGCTGAAAGTTGTCCATCTCTCGCTCGGGCAGATCCTGTCCCATGCAGTGCCTGTGGCTGAGCAGGGAATTTTCTGCCGCAGAGCTGGGTGAGGATTTTGGGCTGTTTGAAAGGAGGTGTGGGAATTGGGCATGTCGTTCTCAGGTAAGAGCTGCTGCCATCCTCCTTCAGTCTCCACATGTGCCAAGGCCATGGAGCTGACCTTACTGTCCATGGGAATTAAACCAGGGGGTGGTCCCTGTGCTGAGGGGCAGATCACAGGCACTTATGGCCATCAGTCACTGTATATAGGTGTAAACACAGTTATGATGTCTATGTACACACAGGCCTGACAGTGAAATATTGAGTTGCCTGTGTTACCGTGAACTGGTCTAAAGGGTTTGTTGTTAGGGAGATTTGAATCTCGCAGTGTCTTTTCATCCATGCAGGTCTCCTTAACCACTGCTGCAAAGTGCCAGGGAATAAGCTCTGACTGGAAGGAGGTAGCTGGGGATGTCTGTAAGTGTTTGCGGCATGTGGGGACAGGGTGCAGTGGGTATGCAGATGGTATGGTACATCATTGTACATAACTATTTCCAAAATTAATGGAAATTCTCAGCCATATGTAATTGTACTGCAGTTGTTTGTTGGGAATCAGGGAGCTTTGGGAGTACAAAGTGTGCACAGTGTTTGGGCCAGTCAGAGCTGTGGATCCCAAAAGGCCCCAAGGGTTTGGGAACCTCTCTGCCACCAGCATTCAGGAGGGCTTGGACCCCAAGCTCTTTCTGGGCCAGAGAGAGTCCTTTGTTTGGCTTGTCTGTATGTCAAAGACTTGGCAGTGCTCATGGGTCCTTTCTCCATGATACTATTGGTTTAAACGTGTTCAAGTTCCTAGAGGTGTTGGAAGTTTATCCTGCCTGGGAGGTGCATCCCATGGGTGTGGGTTTCCCATTAGGGAACTTCACTGTTCTGAGTTCAGCTGGTTGATCTGGTTCTGGGAGATGCCTACAGAAATGATGCTTTGTCTCTAGATTAATGGGTTGGAGCTGGTACTGCAAGTGGAGTGTATATTCCCATTCATTCAGTCTCATTTAGCCACTTCCCAGGTCCTAGTCAGGCTCTGAGATGACTGTAGCTGTTGCCAATGAGAATCACACCAGAGAGAGCTTGCTGGCATGAAGGCCAGGTGCGGGGAGGTCGGGGGAGACCCTCACCCACACTTCCTAGAAATTGGAACAGGTGGATCCCTGGCTTTTCTGAAACCTCTTCTGGTCCCTGTCTGCATCCAGTGGGGCCCAGGACAGAGTGACTGAAATCTAAACCCCCAGAGCCAAGTGTAATGAGCGCTCGTGTATACAGCCCTGATGCGTGATGGATATGTATCTACAAGAGCACAACCAGACCAGGTGCCTCGGTGTGGTAGGAGCCAGGCAGGGGTTGCATTATCTGTGCCCGGGCTCCTCCTCACTGCTGGTTTGGTGCAAGTGTGGTCCACGGAGGAGTGGAGCCGTTGGGAAATGAAACAGTTTAAAGAAACTGAACAGGTCCTGATGCCAATTCCCTGAAACATATCTGTAGTGATGTGCACAGAGACTGGAAGAAGGATCTTGAGATGCACTTCCAGAGCTCTTGGCTGTGGGTGCTGTGGTGGGCCAGTAGGTGGAGCTCCTGCATTGAGCATCCCACCTCACTATGCCCATCCACCTGCCAGACTCTACATGTCCCTCCAGGGGAACCTAAGCCCTGGCAGACCCACTGGCTTCCCCTGGCTGTCCAGCGGGACTGAAGACCCACTGGACAGGGAAGGAGTATCTGCCTTGGAGGGCTGCCTAGAAATGTTTGGTTGCCTGCATTGTTGCTTACAAGGATAGTGAGACTCCAAGAACCTAAAAGGTATCTAGGACTAGGAGATACGTTGTCCTAGCATGAAGTTTGCTTTTTAAAGAGGCAGAATGCGGTCCCCATGGCTGGTTATGTTATAGCCCAAGGCTTATGATTTATGTTATTGCTTAACTGGTATTTTGTGGATGAGGCTATAGGGAAGTTGGAAGCCTCATTAGTGTCCAGGGGGACATTTTCCTGTCTTGAGCCTTGCCAGAGGCAGGCTCAGGGCTTGAATGCTTATTGAGTGCAGATTGGCATCTGAGAGAGGTGCAGCTGCACAGAGGGCAGGGGCCCAGGGCCAAAGGGGCATAGCCATACAGGGGCCAGGGCCCAGTAATACAGGAGCCAGGGGCTTGGTGACTTGAAGGGACAAGTGAAGCTAGAGCCTCAAAACCAGGTTCAGGGCATGGTTGCAGAGCCACCAGTGTGTGCCAAGGCCACCTCTGGGACTCCAGCCTGTTGCAGTGCTTTAAATCTGATTCAGAGCTGGCAGAAACTGTTGTCAGAGATCCAAGATGACCCTAGATTGGGTAGGTCATTCCTAGTGGCCCCAGGAGGCTTGGAAACCACCCTGTGTTAGAGGAGGCCTGGGCATGGGTGAGAGGGCCTTCAGGGATCATCCCATATGAACAGGGCTCTGTGCCCAACAGGGGGGTCCCAGCCTCTAGTGTGTTGCCTAGATGAGAAGTCAGTGCTAGCAGAGTCTTTCCCCAGAAGCTGCCAGTGTCTCGCCAAGTGCCTGGGTCCCCTGCAGGTTGTTCCCTGGAGTGCCCAGCTCTATGGTGTGAGACACTGTCTCAATGGCATCTTGGGACTGGTCTCTTGGACCATAGGGACACAGAGCTCTGCTGCTCTGAGCCTGGGGCCTGCAGGATATTGTCCATCTGGGATGTCCCTGCATGGCCTGGGAGTAGAGCTCAGGGGGCAGAAAGGAATGAGTAGGGCTTCTGGAGTGAGATCCTGTCTGATGTTCCCCTGCTGCTTGGAGTGACTGGGACGGCTGAGTCCTGGAAGTGGCTGCTTAGTGTGCCCACATAGGGAGAGCTTCCTGGGGAATGGCATCTGGGGCACCAGGCACATGTTCATGATAAGCATCATCTAAGGAGCAGGAGACTGATGCATTCAGCATTTTGGAGATTTGTCCCTTGATGTCCAGAATGATCCAGTGCCTGGGGACAGGATGCAAATAAGGGAGGGGCAGTCTGAGCTTTGTGGGTTGGGGCATCATCTGCGCTCAGCCCCCTCACTTGGCTGCTGCTGACCAGGGCATCAGTGCAGGGTAGGAGACTGAGATGTCCCTGAGAGAGCTGTGCACAACCTGCTTCTCCTTTGCGTGCAGTCTTTGCTCTGCTCTGTGTCACCGTGTGCCTTCCCTGCCACAGTAATATGTGACGGTGCCTGCAGCTACTAGGGAATGCAGCTGGAAGGAGAAATAGTTCTTGGAAGCATCTGCAGAATCGGTGAGTTGGCTTTTCACAGCTGAAGTAGAGCCCATGTTACTGTTGTCTGCATGAACAAATCCCATCCACTCCAGCCCTTTTGCAGGAGGCTGCCAGATCCAGTGCCAGCTGTAGCCACTGCTGATGGAGTAATCAGAGACAGTGTGGGTCAGGGGAGGGTTTCTCCAGGCCACCCCTGGGCCAGACTCAGTGTCACTGCAGAGAGGACATCTGCAAAAAAGGAACAGAAAAGGGAGTGAGTTAGTCAGTGAACCGGTCCCTTTGCTGGTTACTGACATCGCCCTCTGCCTCCAGGACACTCATAAGAGAGAGGAGGGATCAGGGCAAGAAGCAGAAGGGGAGACTTCATGATGCCTTTCATAAGTTAAGAAGCTCCCAGCAAGCAGGACTGGGGTAGGAAGCAACTGAGGCTCCAGGGATGAGGCTTGCAATTTAACCAGGCAGCCCTGAGCAGGGGTTTGCATGTGGCTTCCCCAGGGTGTATATAGGAGGTGCCAGGCTTTGAGTGCTCCAGATGTGGTAACATCTCTTTGTGCTATAGACCTTGTGCTCCACTAACTGCACAGTCACGGTGTTTCTGTTCTCTGGGAGGGAAGGAGTTTACAGAGGGCCTGAGACTGGGAGACAGGGTTGCAGAGATCCCCTTTTGTGCAGGGCTGGGAATAAACCATGTCCCTGCAGGGAGAAGCTCCCAAAAGAGCTGCTTCTAAGTGTGCTGTGCTGCGCTGTGCTGTGGGGTATGACCACCTGGGCTGTGCCTGCCTGGGACCCAGAGCCTTCTGGGAAATGCCCTGAGCATCTGTGGTGGAGCTGGTCATGCCCAGAAGTCCTGGATAATGGGGGAATTCCTGGTAGGAAGGGGCTGGTGGCTTTGCTGGAGGGAGGAAGGGAGTTGGGAACCAGGAAGGCATATCTGCCAAATTCATGCAAGGTCCTTGCTGGAAGCTGACTGAGGCTGGGTGTGTAGTGTCTCCCCCCATCAATTGCTCCGGGACTCAGGAGTTCCTAAGGCCTGTGGAGGACAGCACAGGAGCTGCTCCCCATCCTGTACAGCCTCTGCTTTTCACTGGACAGTAGCTTGGGCCCAGGGACTGTTTGTTGTCTCCTGGGGCTTCCTGAACTGAGAGGGCAAGAGAAAGCTATTGCAGTGATGGGGAATCACCCCCCTTGGGCAGGCCATGTGGATTTTGTGGGACCAGCACTGAGAAAGGGAGTGGGAAAGGGAGAGAGCATGGAGCTGCAGGCCGCAAATGCCTCCCTGTGCTGTATGAGGGGGAAGGTGGGACAGGAGGAGTGAGGAACAGGCTCTCCCTATGCAACTGGCTTTGCTGCTGTATAAGATGCACTTCTCCTTTAATACCAGCTCAGGGCTGGCTGAGGTTGAAGACCAACCTTCTGCATTTCGTTGTGTCCTTTTTGCACAGCGCTTCCTGCTCTGTGTCACTGTGTAGACTCTGACACAGTAATACGTGGCAGTGTCTGTGAGTGTCAAGGAGCACAGATGAAGGGAAAACTGGTTCTTGGAGGTGTCTGTGGGGATGGTGATTTGGCTCTGGAGAGAAGCCACACTCTCCAGAGCTGCACTATTTCCATAGATCTGTCCCATGTAATCCAGCCCTTTCCTGGGAGGCTTCTGGGCCCAGGTCCACCATCCACTGGTTGTAGTGATGGATTCTCCAGAGACAGCACAGATCAGGGTGAGGATCAGCTGCACCTCAGAGAGGACACCTGGGAGAAGGGAAACAAAGCAACCTGCATTCCACCTTACAGATCCTGGGATCTTCCCTGCATGTCTGAACCGCCCTCTGGACACTTGCAGGTGGGGGCAGAAAGCAGGAGGAGGAGAAGCCTGAGCAAATCCATCCCTATTGCCATGGGATGGGGGAGACTCCCTGGCAGGCAGGAGGGGGGACTGCAAAGACTGAGGTTTGGGATCAAGGTGCTGTATTTACCCAAGAGCCCCATTGGTGGTGGTGGTGGTGGTGGTGGTGGGTGAGGGGGGGCAGCACTGGGCTGGAACTCAGGGGAATCCCCTGGAGCAGGGGGACTTCTCTATATGGTTCTCACTAGTATGGATTTTGCTCTCATTCTTTGGAATATAAGATCACCTTCAATGTAAGAGCCATAAGATCTTAGGAGTCTCCCACATGAAATCAAAACAAAATAGCAAAAACAGGTACACATATGGGGTTTCTCAACTGTTATCCTTTTCAGATCTTTTCCCTCCCATTTAAGACACACACTTTTTTCACAGGAGGTATTGTGTGCTCAAACTGTTTGCTATATGTTAGAAGGACTGTGGCACCTAGGAGACCTCCATCCTGGGAGTGGGGCTTGGGGGCAGGAGGTTCTGTGTTTTTCATGTCTGTGGGTCTGATCATTTCCCCTGTCTGCAGGTCACTGATGGGGTGTCTGACTTGGAGTATTGTGTATGGCATGCCGTGCTCCAGGCAGATGTCTGAGCAGTGCACAACAGCCCCTCAGGGAAACAGATTCCCTGGGAAAGTCAGGTGGGAAAGGAGCTGCAAGTGCAAGGGGAGATGTGCTGGGCTTGGTCCCGGAGGTGTAAGTGCTTTGGTGAAAGTGGAGGTCTGGGCACTCGGAGCTGGGGCTGTAGGCTGCAGCTCAAGCAGGTTGGGCCTGCCACTGACCCTCAATAAGATCCTCCCCTATGTGCACTTGCTGGCCACATGGAATTGGACCCAGTCAGGTCTGGCAGGGATTCAGAGGCTGTTGCTGGCAGCATAATGAAGCTCAGTGCTGTTGCCAGTTCTCTTAGCTCTGTAGGGTTAAAGTACAGAGAGTCCCAGCAGGTGGGACCAGGATGTTCAGGATCTGAGAGGAGATGGAGGCTCCTAGGACCAGGAGACTACAGTAAATCCTAGCTGGTGGGTTCATTGGTGGATATAGGAGGTGGCTGATATTGGGGATCCATCCCCAAGAGACTAGTTCCCCTGGACAGCGAGTTCAGCTGGGCAAGAGGTCCCAACCTCGGAGGCTTTCTAGCAGATTGGGGCATCCTCATTCCATAATCATCTTGTTTATCAAATCTTCTGCAGCAGGACAGGCTGTTGTGAGGGATTTCTCCACATTGGAGGACATCAAAGTCCTTCTGTATTTAGATAAGAGCAATTTTCCTTGCTTGAGATCCACTACAGCAGTGGTAATCAAACTTTTGTCATATGGGTTGGACAGGCAGTGCCCAGTTTGCCTTCAGGCCAAATTCAGCTGGTGGGCCCAATACACCATGCGGGGTGTGCACAATGGGGCCTAATCCCATTGTGTTGTGGCAGGGGGCCTATCCTGTCCCCAGTCCATTCCACAGAGGAAGAGGGAATGGCCTGATCCCAATATACCCCAGAGGGGGACAAGGCATTAACTGACCCTGATCCTGCCTTCTCCTGGCCTCTACTCAGCTGTGTGGGGTTTCAGATTTTGCTGCTGCCCCCCCGACACCAAATTTCCTGGCCCATGGCACTTGGCATGCAGGCCAGGAGTTGAGCAACCCTCACCTATGGTATTACTAAGAGCCCCAGAGTCCTCCTGAGCATTGAAATGGAAGGGGAGAGACCTGGGACCCCTGGGTGCTTAATTACCCTGGAAAATGTTGAAATGTTTGTCTAGATTTCCCTGCAGGAGGGAAATTTATTTGGAAAATGGGAGTACTTGGAGCAGAAGTTTGTGACAGTCATAGATGCAAATGCCACAGGAACCCAAGGAGTAGCATAGTCTGATGCCATGTTGAAAGACTTAGACTCAAAGTCCAATCCATATAGATCCCAGCTTAGGTTGTATGGGATGCATACTGATGTGAACAAGATTACCAGTAGTTGCCATCAGAACTTGCCTTTTCTAGTTGAGTCAAACCAAGTGACTTCCACAGCCTGTCCCAGCTGCCTGCGGAGGGTTCAGGATTGAGAGTGTGGTCAGGGGTAGAAAGGTAAGAAAGGTTTATTGACTTAACAAAAACTCAACTACGCATAGTAACAAGACAAACAACGACAGACAAGAAGAAGTCACGTTGGCAACTTATCGGCAGTCCCCTCTGATGCCTGATGTACAACAAGTTTCTCTTTCCACAAAGTTCAGCGGAGTCAGGCATCCCCGATCAGTGCTGTCTGAGAGGTACCGGGAAGGACCCTGGAATGCAGTCCTTGGGCTCCTCAAGATCCACGGGCCCACTGATCCAGGCAACAGCTAACTAATCCTTTTCACAGAGCTGTATCTTCCTTCTGAATGGTTTCCGGATATTCCAGCCGATTTATAGCTTCTGAATGGTACTGATAATGTACAGCTACTCAGATTCCTTTTACTTCAACTGTCTTTAGACTGACCAATAGCAGTACAAGCCTTGCATTCCTTTGATCAGGTTAATTTTAACTATGCCACAGGGCCTTACTACTTCAAGGCTTTGCTAAATTTACTAGGCCTTACTTTATACAAGGCCTTACTACATCTTAAAATTTAATTAGGCTTTTAGCAACAACATACAGCTTAATATCAAATAAATACAGAAAAAACACTTGGTCTAATCTTCATAGAGCCTTCAGCAAGCACCTTTATCACACCGACATAGTTTTCAGTTGTCACGCTAGTCACTTTCCTATTTCCTGCATTTGTAATAGAGACAGCAACTTGGACTCAGTTGAACTCCATGAGTGAACATGTGTTTACTGCCTTGGGAAGCTGGTGCCTTTGGGAGAACGTCCTTGCTCCCTTGAGATGTGAGGTTGCATTTGCTGCATTTCATGAGGGAGAAATAATGGCCACAAGCTAGCAGAGAGCAGATTTAGATTGGACATTAGGAAGAACTTCTTCACAGTTCGAGTGGCCAAGGTCTGGAACGGGCTCCCAAGGGAGGTGGTGCTCTCCCCTACCCTGGGGGTCTTCAAGAGGAGGTTAGATAGGCATCTAGCTGGGGTCATCTAAACCCAGTACTCTTTCCTGCCTATGCAGGGGGTCGGACTTGATGATCTATTGAGGTCCCTTCTGACCCTACCCATCTATGAATCTGTGTGTGAGAACAACTTCCCCTTTTTGTGCATCCCCTGCTGTGCTCTGTATCACTGTGTCACTGGCACAGTAATACTTGGCAGTGTCTGTGGCTGTCAGGGAGTGCAGCTGCATGGGGAACTGGTTCCTGAATTTGTCTGCAGAGATGGTGGCTCGGCTCCGAAGAGATGGGTTGAATGCTGTGCCCCCTCCATGTGGATAGATTTGTGCTACCCACTCCAGCCCTTTCCCAGGAGGCTGCCAGATCCAGTCCCAAACATAGCTGCTGTCAGTAATGGAGATACCAGAGACAGCACAGGTCAGAGTGAGGGTCTCTCCAGGCTTCACCACCCCTGGGCCTGACTCCACCAGTGTCACTGCAGAGGCGGCACCTGGGAAAAATAATAAGGCAAGGAGTGAGTTAGCTACTGAACACATCCATTTCTCTGCTGTTTTGTTTGCCCCCTGCCCCAGGTACACTTACAAGTGAGAGTGGAGAACAGGGCAAGGTGCAGCAGGGGTGTCTGCATCCTGGGCTTGAGACGAAATGAATCTCTCAGAAGGCAAGAGTTGTCAGGGTTGGGTTGGGCAAGGACTGAGGCTCTGGGACCCAGGGATTGTAATTAAGCAGGCAGCATGGGAGGATACATTTGCATGTGCATCCCCATGAGGGTACAAAAGGGTGTTACATGGTATCCTCAGACCTGGGAGTGTGTTATCTCTCTCAGGATACCTTCATGTCATAGGCAGGCAAACTTCACACTCACTGCACCCCCAAAATCACAGGCCTTCTCTGCTGGAGAGGAAGGAATGGGGGGAAGGGGGTGATGGGAGGCTAGGTATGACCTCCCAGGGCCCTGTCTCCATGAAAGGGTCCAGCCTGACCTGGAAAATAAAACCTGTCACCCTGTGCCTGGCTGAGCCTCTTTATTCTCCTTGTTCTCTGCAAACAATCCCCTTAGCTGCTGCTTTCTCAGCCCTGCCTCTCACCTGACAGTGGGGATGAGCAGGGCTGACTGGAGTGAGCTCTGCAGCACAGGCCCAGGCCACTCCAGAATAGCAGTGGGGACTATGTTAGGCCTTGGAGAGACACAACCTGCCATTTCCTCCTGCTCCATGAAGCCAACTGTGCTCAGGCCTCTGCCCATGGCCCAACTTCTCCCACATGCATAGGGTGGAAAGGGTGTCTGCAGCCACCATATGCAGTTGTTTCTCATTATGCTAATGGTTCAGGGTTATGGGCAGCACTGGGTGTGAGCATCTTCTCCCTCCATGATCCACCTCAGGCTGTTCCTACTGGGGTCCCAGGAGGAATCTCACCTCACTCTGCCCTTGGCTGGGGTTGGTGCTAGAGACGCTGGTGGCTCAGCCCCTGTTCTAGGTTGTGAGAGTGCAGCCAGTGCCTCTGATGGCCCCTGCCTAGGGATTTGTGGCAGGAAAAGTCTAAAGGGAGGGAAGTATTGTATTAACCATGGAGAGAGAGACAGACAGACAGACAGACAGCTGGTTGTGCTCAATGCTCCCATTACCCTGGAGTTCATCTAGATTCCACTTCAGGGAAATGAACCCCTGGGTAAAAGTGAATGCATTTTCCCATCCCAATGTCTCTTGCAGCTGGTTCTTGTAGCTGTCCCCCTTCCCTAGATTGTGCCTGTTGGGTGTGGAGTGGAGGGTTACACACACCCACCTGCCCTTGTGATGGGACCTGCATGAAGCCAGTGGTTCTCCCAGCAGCAGAGCATAGACTGCAAACTTCTGCCTCTGCCCTTGCATGAGCCGGCTGGGTTGTGCACAGCTGGTTTCTGTGTAGGCTCCAGGGGGTTTCCATCTCTGTAAGTCACTGGAACAGGAGTACCAGGAGGTGCCTGTGGACTGCAGGCTTCTCAACCACAGGGGCATGTGGCCACTGGAGGTGTCTCTGGTGATGCTGAAGCAGGTTTCTAAGGCAGGGGTGTAATGAGTGCCTCCATTTTGCCAGATGTCTCCAGTCCACTCTTGTTCCTTCAGCCGTGCCTGGCAAAACCAGCTCATAGCATAAGTGGTTATGATCAGGGACTTTCACGGCAAGCCATATGAGGAAGGGCCGAGGGACCTGGGATTCTTCAGCCTGAAAACAAGAAGGCTGAGAGTGGACTTGATAGCAGCTTACCACTACATCAGGGACATACATCAAGGGCTTGGTGAACAACTGCTCAAAAGGGCACCCTTGGGGAATGCCAGGAGTAATGGCTACAAAGTTCTGGAAGACCATTTCAGGCTCAACATGAGAAAAAACTTCTGCACAGTTCGGGTGTCAAGATGGTGGAATAGGCTCCCTCCAGAGGTGGTGCAATCACCTACCCTGGAAATCTTGTAGGCAGGTGGAGCAGGTTTCCCCTCCCTCAGGAATGTATCCAGCTCAGGTACATCTCAGGGTTACCTGAAGCCAATGGACCAGTGGCTTCTGCCCTCCGCAGTGACCATGGGAACCAAATTGCAGAGTCTGGGGAGAGACAGAGATGGTGTTCCTCCACAGTGGGTCAGAAGTGGTTTGTCCTGGGTGTGAGACCATTCTCTAAGGGGAAGTTTCTCTAATTTGTGACACCCGACTATATTGTCAATGGGTTTCTTCAGGCAGCAGTGTTCA
>NW_005843378.1:33079-45363 GCF_000455745.1 Alligator sinensis | reverse complement strand
GTTGAGTGCTGGGGCAGGAGGGAAATGCTGGGGCTGCTGTGTCCTCTGTACATGGGGGATTCCAGCAGGGACAGGTGTGTGTGACAGGAGGGGCATGGGCAAGTGCCCTGCACTGCCTGCCATGTCCTCTGCAGGGAACTGGGTGTGACAGAGCAAAGGCAAGTTTATGTCTGGACTCAGCCTGCCGGTCCTCCATGGTGTCTCAACCATGGAGAGACCTGGGGACTTGACCTTCTCCCTCTCTGGCAAGTTCATGATTACCAAAGTCAGGTAGGGGTTTCTTGCTTTATTCGGAAGGTCCCTGTTCTGGGGTACCACTGACAGCATTTCCTAGCAGAGCCCAGGGAGGGCTGCCCCCACAATTTGAGTATCCAAGGTACTTGGTATGCAGCTGCCTGTGTGGGCACAGATGCATTCAGGGATGCAGGGTTTAAAGGCAGTACATCCCATCACAGTGTGGGAGACTGTTTCAATGTGTGTGGAAGCAGAGACATTGCTGTTCTAATGCACACTCCCCTGCCCACCTTCCTTCCTCAACTGATTTTAAGCTGCAGGGAAATCACTCAGAAGGCTGCCTGGCTGCTTTTCTGGAACATTATTTTCACAGATAGGGGCCCAAAGCCAGGTTGTAGATTAAAACACCTGGAAGTGGAAGCCCCCATGGAACAAGCACTGTCCTGCCCAGACAGGTCATTGCTCCTGAGTCCCTACAGCTCCCACTAGCAGTGGGCTGTGGCCACTGCCTCTCAGGACTGAGTTTAATGAGCTCAGGGGCTCAGCTATTCCCTTAGGTACCTGAGCTGTAGATACCGGGGTTGTATAGTTCTGGCTTGCTGGCTCACTTTGTATGAAACTGAAATATCTATGGGGCTCAAATGTCAGCTGGGATTCTGGACACTTGGAACTACTGGAGAAGAGGCTCCAACATGCTCTGAGGATGATGATGACTGATTGCAATGTGTGATCCTTGCAGGGAATGAAAGAGTTAAATCTTGCAGCCAGGTTTCCTCCTTCCATAGTTTTGCCCTGTCCCACCGCTGTTCACAGGACTGTGTTGCTCTGTTCACTGCTGCCCACCTTTGGGCCACTAGAGAAGGGGCTGTGCTCAGGTTTTTTTCATTAGCTGTGACGAGTTGCTTCAACTGTGTCTTTAGCACAGTAATACTGGGCTGTGTCTTCAGGTCTGAGGCTGCTCATCCGCAGGTGCAGCAGGTTCTGGGAGTTGTCTGTGGAGATGGTGAATCACCCTTTAACTGAATCTGCGTAATATTTTTGACTGCCATTACTGTAGGTAAGTGATACCTACTCCAATCCCTACCCAGGAGCCTGTTGGACCCAGTTCATGCCATATCTCCTGAAGTTGAACCTGGAGGCTTTGCAGGAGAGGTGCAGAGAATCTCCAGGCTTCTTCACTGCCCCTGCAGACTACCAGCTGCACCTGGGACCAGACACCTGGGAAAAGACATGTCAATGCTGATGTGAAACAAACCTGTAAAAGCTGCCAGGTTCAGGGCACCTCATGGAGTTACAGGTAGAAAATACCTTGTACAACTGTTGTCATGAGAACAAAGCTGAGCCATGGACCCGTCTTCCCTAGGGCTGGAGGGCAGAGAGCTCCGGGTACTGGCTGGTCACTGCAGAGGATTCTCTCCAGCTGCAACCTGGGCAGACAATTTAAGTGAGGACCTGGCACTGTCATTTGCATATCCTCCTTGCTATAAGGGACATGAGTGGCTCCTGCTAAAGAGCTGAGCTGTCTGCACTTGGGAAGTGGCAGAAGTTGGGGATGCATATCGCAGAGCAGGTTCAGGGATACCAAAGCATAGATCTGATTAACCTGTCACTTCTGACCTGTAATTTTGGGGATTAACCCCAGGTCACCTGCAGCTGAGGGCCTGGTTGAGCCCATGAGCTCTGGGTCTAGTCCTGTATGGGGTGGAGATTCTCTGGGTGCAGAACAGGGAAGGTGCAGGGGGGTGACCTGCCATGCCCTGGGCTGTTTGCAGGCTGATGACCCCTCTAAGATGGGGGTGAAAAAAGCACAGTCCATAGTCAAGGGGTTTGAAGGATGTCAGGGTCACCCCAAGGCTTTGGGAATTCACCTCACTAAGGCCCTGTGACTCACAGCTCCCTGGGATGGGGTATTCCACGTGTGTTTCTGGGGAGGGACTTGGTGTTTCCAGCTGTATCCTAAGCACCCACTGCCTTGCCTGGGAATGGAGGAGATGCACACAACAACTGCTTCCATTGAAAAGAGATGCTCAGCACTGCCTTCTTGGGTCCTTGTGAGGAGAAAACATGCCATCTTGTCAAACTTCTGCCCATGCCCAGGGGGAAGGTCCCATGTCTCTGCCAACTGGAAAAGGCCTGACCAGTGACGTTCAGGTGTGGTTAACAGAGACAGGATTGTGCCTGGGAAGCAGGACAGAGTGATTTAGAAATGGCAACCTGCCCCTGATTTGCACCTTCCATGCCTTCTCCTGTGCTGAGCACCTCCTATCCCACCACTGTTCAACTCTCACTCCAGGCCCTGAGACCCTGATTTTCCTTTTGCTGAAGGGACGTGTCCCCATCCCTGGCAGAGTGGTGCCTCCTGGTGTGGAGGTGTCTGAGGCCAGGGGGAGATTGCTCAGTCCCTGCTGTGGGCTGCAGAGGAACAGAGTCAGGACTGGGCTTGCTGGGTGCAGTCAGTCACAGGGGTGCTGAGAGCCAGAGGGAGACAGTTTAATTATAGAAATCATTATATATATTAAAAAAAAAAAAAAAAAAAAAAGACTGTGTACTTAGGATTTGCCCAGAGGATGAAGGCCTGAGGGGCCCAGCTCCAGGCAATGCCAGCTGTGCCTAATGCCTCCAGGCTGCTTGGAAAGCCAAGTTGTGAGGGGATTCTGGAAGGGTCCTGGCCATGGAGATATGGGTGTGCTAAGGATGCAAAAGCCTCTCCTGCTGCAGTTGGGCCCTGCCCATGGGAGGGATGACCTGGGGCTGCTCTCAGGTGCTGGGCTTGGCTGGGGCTGAGGTTCCAGGCCCTGACAACCTCCCACTGCCTCCTGCTCTTGTTTTTTCTACCTGGTGATAGTTGTGGGCTCTTCCCCCATTGCTTCCTGGGTATGAAGGGGGAGGGTGGGTGGCGGGGCTCTGTGTGGGCATGGATCTATCTCTGCTGTGTAGGTGGATGTTCTAATCCAGGCTTCCCCGTGGAAATGGTCCTTGAAAAGGTTTTCACTTGAGAGTCATAGTTTCATAGTAGCTAGGGTCAGGAGGGATCTGAACAGATCATCTAACCTGAGCCCCTGCCACAGGCAGGAATGAATGCTGGGTTCACAAGACCCCAGACAGGTGATCATCCAACCTCCTCTTGAATTTGCCCAAGGTAGGACCAGTTCCCTGGGAAGTTGGTTCCAGTTTTTGGCGACCTTAACTGTAAAATTTTGCCTTCTGATCTCTAACATAAACCTATTCTCCATCAGCTTATGACCAATTCATCTCAGTAAAAAGATAAGCTTCCAAGATGCCAAATGGATATGGACACCCTAGTTCCATAACAACCTTTAGGATCAATGTGGCAAACATTCCCAAGGTAGGTTTGAAATGCCTGATGACATACAGAAGCAGGAAGGAAGGTCCTGAGTGACTGCTGTGGATTTGGGGGCCTTGGAGGATTGGAGGAGGTGGATGATTTTCTTTTCTCTGGTAGCCGTTAAGATGAGTGCTATGGGAGCCAAAAGGAGTTACGAACCATCACACTGTGCAGGGAAAATTGGAGTGGGAGAGGAGACCCTGGGTACATCCCCTCAATGCTTTTGGAAATGCTTTGCTGAATACAGTTGCAGGAAATATATGTGTCTGCTGGTGCGGTGGGACAGGGCCTGTATGGGGTGGTTAGGGGAGGGCAGGAATGACAGGCGGGTGGGCTGATGCTGCTCCCTAGTGGAGGAATCAGCCTGGCTCAACTTGAGCCTCTCCAGGGCTGGGCCAAGGAGACGGGAACATCCCTGGTTCTGTCTGTCCCTGCCCATATAGGTCCTTGTCCCAGGTGCAGCCAGAAGCTGGCAGGGCACTGAGTCTCTCTGGACATGCCTGCCTCTCTGCCCAGGCTGTGCTGAGCTGGAGGGTGCCACTTTTCACTGCAGAGCAGTAAGGCATTTGGGGGTGGGGGGGGGCTCCGGGTGTTGGAGAGCTCAGCTGCAAGGACCTAGCCCCTGGAAGCATCTGCAGACGGGGGTCCTACAAAACCAAGGGGACAACTTCTACTCCTCTTTGCAGAAACAAACACCTTGTCCATGCTCTGATGGAGGCCAAACTGCTGGGAGAGAAGCAGGCTGGAAAGGGTTATAGAGGGCCCTAATTATTTCTCACTTGCATTCATTACTTGCTCATCAGCTCCAGGTGCTCCATCATTCATGCCAGGCAGCCTCTGGGTTGCAGCACGGAGGCTTTTTCAGCTTTGGGCTGACTCCTTACCTGCATCTTGAAGAAGTGGTAGGAGGAGCAGTTTGGAGAGAAAGGTGCCCAGTTCAGAGGTGAGAGGTATCTCCTTTCCATGCCCTGGGCTCCAAATTGGGGCCGTGGAGCTAAAAAATTGGAGTGAAAGCTCCCCTGGGAGCTTGACACCCCCAGGCCTGAGGCTGAGGCTTTCCTCCTTGTGCCCCTGTCTTGACCCTGGGGCATTTGTTCCCCTGGATGCAGCTGGCAGCTGCCTTGGTGTGTCTGGATCATGTCTGGTGCTGTGGCTGTCAGTGCAGTGCAGTGCCCTGGGATTTGTGTGCAGGGGCTATCCCGACTGCAGGTTGTGGGTTCTGGAGAGTGGGTGTGACTGGAGCAGTGTTGTAGAGAGACTGCGATGAAAGGTGGCAGCTCATGTATCTGTGCTGGAAGTCAGTAGGTGAGTGCAGGGCTTTAGTGCAGAGGATGCTGACATCCTAATGGAGAAATGACCATGATTTTAGCTAATAGAGGCTGCCCCTACACCCCCTTGCCATCCAGTGCAGGAAGCACTCACCGAAGGATGGGAGTGGGAGCCAGGGTGGGGGAATGACCATGTCTTTAGCTAATAGAGCCTGCCTCTACACCCCCTGCCCTCCACTGCAATAACCACTCACCCGAGGATGGGAGTGGGAGTGGGGGAGCTGCCAGCAGGGAAAGCAAAACCGGCACCCATGTCATGGTCATTGTGGTTGATGCCTCGTGTCCCCAGCAGGCAGGAGGGGGCAGGTCTGGGGAGATGCTGAGGCTCAGAGAGCCTGGGTGCTGTTTAGAAAGGAAAGTAAAGCAGGAAAAGGGGTCCACCATTTACCTGTGCTTGTTTTATAAGGGTGCTTTTGCAGGTCTCACTGGACACAACATCAATCTTTTTATTGATAACAGAAATCTGGGGAAGCTGATAAAGCCCTAGAGGTGGTTTGGAAGAGCCCCTTCCCTGGTGCGGTCTTGTGACTGTCTGGGTGTGAGCCCCAGAGCCCTGGGGTGCCTGGTTTTATTCCAAAGGGTCCTGCTCTGGAGTAGAAGTGATGGCTTGTTTCACAGGAGCTGAGGGGGGAATACAGAAGTCAACTGGATTTGTGATGGGGCTGGTTGTGCAGAGAGGAGAATCCCACGGCGTGAGGGGTAAATGCAGCACGATGGCAGGGGGCTGCTGGCTGAAGCAGCACAGACGTTTAGGGTCCTTGTTGGCCTTGTCCCATAAATTCGCTGAGCTTTGCTGTTGTCATGAGTCTCCCCGTGGGGACTCTTCCCATGGGCTCCCTATGAGTCTCCCCATGGGGCAGGATTGTGTGCGCATGGTTCAGTAACCGCCCCCCCGAGACCACTCAGGGATTTTTGCTTCAGCCCCTGGGATCCCAGGAAATCTCCCCTGGCAGCTGCCGGCCCTGGCCCAGGTCTTTTCCTTGGGCGTAGGTATTGCACCTGTGCCAGCGCTGGCTCAGGGGCAGGGTGGGGGATGGGGCAGGAGGAGGGAGGTGTGGGGTCTGGAAATGCCTGGGCTCCACTGTGGGAGGAAGTTGAAGTATTTATTCAGAAGCCCTTGGGCAAGGATTTGCCACGTAGGACTCTCCTCGTCTCCCCTTGTGCCAGAGGCTGCATGATGTGATTCAGGCCTTGGCCAGAAAGGCTGCTCTCTCCCAGTCTGTCTCCCTCCCTCCCCATGCTGGTTGCGAGACACAGGACTGCTGGGTAGCAGCACTTACACCTGGGCAGTGCCAGCTCTGGGAGGTGCAGCTCCCTGCCCCGTGCGATGCAGGATGGGTTTACAGGGTGGAGGGGGTGAGGGCCTGCCTGGAGCCGACAGCTGCCTTGTGGGGTCTGGGCTGGAAGCTGGTGCTGTGCATGTCAGTGCAGTCGTCTGTGGGAAGTGAGAACTGCCTCAGCCCTGGTCCCCACTGGCTTCATGGGAAGGCTGGTGCCTGGAGGAGCGTTGATGTCTGGCTGGTAGCTGGGCTTTAAATGGAGCTGGCCAGGATCGGTGCCAGCTCCTTAGATTTCCATGGATTTTAGGCAGCTGAGCTGTGAAGATGCTTTTTGGAAATGATTTGTGCACCTGTCATCTCCCACCTCTTCCCACCTGCGTCTGTGAAGAGCTGGGTGTGGAAGGTATTTATCTCTCCCGATTCCCCTGAAATAACTCTGCCTCCTCTCCAGACAGTATATCCATCAGGATCTAATTGCAAGTCTGCTCTCAAAAGACCTGGGGCATGTGGGTGAGAAAAGCTTCGCCTTTTTGTGCAGCCCCTGCTCTGCTCTGTGTCACTGTGTCCCTGGCACAGAAATACGTGGCGGTGTCTGCCGCTGCCAGGTAGCGCAGCTGCAGGGAGACCTGGTCCTTGGATGTGTCTGCAGAGATGGTGGTTCGGCTCTGGAGAGAGGGGTTGAACAATGTGCCCCCACTGTAAGGATAGATGTATGCTACCCACTCCAGCCCTTTCCCAGGAGGCTGCCGGATCCAGTTCCAACCATAGCTTGAATCATAAATGGAGGCACCAGAGACAGCACAGGTCAGGGTCAGGGTTCCTCCAGGCTTCACCACCCCTGGGCCAGACTCCACCAGTGTCACTGCCGAGGTGGCACCTGGAAAAAAAATAAGGCAGGGAGTGAGTTATCTACTGAACACATCCATTTCCCTGCTGTGTTTCATGCCCCCTGCCCCTGGCACACTCACAGGTGAAAGAGCAGAACAGGGCAAGAAGTAGCTGGGGCATCTCCATCCTGTGCCTGAGAAGAAATTAATCTCCAAGCAGGCAGGAGCGGGCAGTGTATGTGCTGGGCACAGACCTGTATTTAAGCAGGCAGTTGGGAGGAGACATTTGCATGTGGGTCCCCTGGAGGGTACAAGAGGAGCCAGGCTGGGAGTGCAATATCCCCTGTGGGTCCAGTGTCCACTTCATGTGAACGGCAGGCTGATGCTGCGCTCACTGAGCCCCCCCAGAAGCATGGCACTTCTCTGCTGGAGAAGGAGAGTCGCAAGGAGAAGTGAGATGCAGCGGATCCCTGAGATCCGCTCCCTTCAGGCAATGATGATTTCCCAGGGGCTCTGTCTCTAGGCTGGGGTCTACCATGAACTGGGGTACCATATCTCTCCCCCTGTGCTCTTCCATGCCCAAGTGGCTGCTTCACACACTGGCTCTGCATCCTCTGGATAAAGCGTGCCCAGGGAACCTGCTGAGCAGTAACTCTGTTCAGTTATGTCCTGACTCCCATGGCCTGGCCTGAGTAGGCAGGAACTGTGGGTTCGGGGCCACGTAGGGCTCATCTTTGGCAGGAGATGCAGGGGCAGGAGGGGCAACATAGCTTACGTGGAAGACAGAGATCTGAACATGTATAGAGAAGGGTTATCAGCTTGGGAATCACGAGGGCTCTGGGGAAAAGAGAGAAATTGTGGCCATCTGACAGTGGTTTTCATAGCCATGACTATGGCCCACAGCACCTTGCTGCCACACTGACAGGGAATAGATGCCCTGGGAAGAGCTACAGGTTCAGGTATGAACAGGCTGGTTGGGCACAAGAGAAGCAGAAACAGCTCAAAGGAAGGGGCAGAGCCCCGAGTGTGTAGAGTACGTGCCTTGTTGAGCTCTGTGGTCAAAGGGACTGGGATTCAGTCATACACGGTGTCATACCGATGCCTGCAGTGTGTGTCCTCCTCCCACAACATGAGGTCCCAGGACCTTGTAGTTAAAACTAGGGAGCTATTGGGCAGGGCTCTTATTTCAGAGGTACAGGTGTAGGGCACTTTGCCATGTTTCATACATGTTGAGGGGAAGGGAATGGGGGTCACATGCATGTTGCCCACTAGACTGTCCTGGTTGTGTGGTGGGCCAGTAGGGGGAGCTCCTGCATTGACCGTCCCACCTCACTACACCCGTCCACCTCCCGGACTCCACGTGTCTGTCCAGGGGCGCCTAAGCCCTGGCAGACCCCGCTTCAGAGTCCCTCCGCAGAGTCCGGGGTGATGTATGCTTCCACCACCCCAAGAAGGGACTGTCTAGGGCCTGTGTCTTTGGGGAAACACAGGCCTAACTGTCCTATGGGTACTCGACCCAGTACAAGAACTTGGGGCACTTTCCGAAGTCGGGAGCCAAAAAGGATAGTCTCCCTTAGTCTGCAGACCCAAGGGGCCTCCTGGGCATAATTATATATTATATAATCCCGTAGAGCAAACTCCTGTGGCTGGGGTAGCCTTTGATCTCACATCTGAGTTACCGCAAGCTATATATCTAGTTGGATCTCAGTTATCTTACTCACAAGTATCATCCAGAGGTTGTTGGAGATTCCCTCTGGAAGCAGGCAGTTCCTTGATCATGAGTTTTGAGAGAGAGAGCCAGTTTCAGATGGTCCAGCTCTTCTTTGTTCCTGAGCATCCCTCATGGCTGCTGCCCCCTCCTCCTGGCAGTCCTTAACTTATATAGCCCTTGTGACCTCATTCACCTGGTCCAATGGAGGCCAGCACCTGTTGGCTGTGAGCCAACCAATTTGAAATACATCACTAGTTGCCGGGCAGACTCTAACCCACCAGGAAGGAAGCCCCTCACCCAGGTATGTGATGCCAGTCATATAGGCAGAGGGAGCAGGTTTCCACCCCCCCAGGAATGTATCCAGCTCAGATTCCCCAAAGAGACGGGGTAAAGATGTGTCTCTCCTGGGCCCTTCCTTATCCAATTGTCACAGAGCAGAGACTTTTGTTTCTGGCACGGTAATACATGGCGGTGTCTGCAGCTGTCAGGGAGCTGAGCCGCCGGTAGTACTTGGTGCTGGAGGAGTCCATGGAGATGGTGATTCTGTTCTGCAAATTTGTGTGGTAGTATGTGCTATCAGTCCACATCCCCATCCACTCCAGCCCTTTGTCAGGAGCCTGCCAGACCCAGTTCCACCAGGAACTGCTAGTAACTGAGCCACCAGTGACGGTGCAGGTCAGGCTGAGGGTTTCCCCAGGCTTCACCACCCCTGGGCCAGACTCGTGGAGCTGAAACTGGGACTGGACACCTGGAAGAGACAGGGATCAGGTACAGTCAACCCTGCCAAACTCCCCAGTTTCTGCCACTTCCTGCAGCCTCCCCCGGCACTCGCATGGGATCAGGGCCAGGAGGAGCAGTGGGCAGAGAAGGGCAGTCATGGTGCTGCAGAAGGGGAAGCCCAGAGCTGGGAGGGAAGCTCAGCTCCTAGGGGCAGTGGCCATGAATGCCCCGGGCCAGCTACTTGAGCAGGGAGTTGGGCTGGGATTTGCACAGAGGGGATATGCCAGGGCCTAGCCTGGGACAGATGGGAAGAATGTGTGCATGTGTGTGGGTGCATGCACTACTGTATGTGTGGTTACACTTCCTTCTCCTCCTCCTCCTTCACCTGACATGAAGCATATGCACCTGTGTGCACCTATGTTTGGGCAGGGCACCTGGCTATGCACCCCTATTCTCCTGATCCCTGGAGGGCTCACCCTGGCTTAGGCTGTGGTTTCCTTCAGCCCAGCGCGCACACAGTGACCATGTCCTCTCCTGTACCCGGGCTCAGAGATGGGCTCCCACTCCCAGCTGGGAATTTTGCTTGTGCTGGTGCTGACAGGTTCCTTCAGTATCACTCCCCTGGGGCTGTGCTGGGCAGGGCTGAGCTGAGCTGTGGGGACTACTTTCTGGGGAGATGTGGGGGAGCAGCTGGTATGGAGAAGCCTTCCCCTCCCAAGCCAGGCTGGGGTAGGAAAGGGACAGGCCAGAGGGAAGGAAGTGTTAATGAGAAACCTGATCACCAGCAGGCTGCAGGGAGGCTGTGCACCGCTCCTGGCAGGCTCCTGCCCTGCAGCTGAGAAGAGGTGTCTCCACTCCCTGCCATGGGGTCCAGGTTGGGACCCCAGAGCTACATCCCTGGAGTGAAACCTCTTGTGGGAGCCAGAAACCCCTGCCCTGAGGCTGGGGTACTCTGTGTGTGCCCTCTGTGTGGCCCACAGAGAAGGTTTGTTCTTCTCCCAGGGCAGTGAGAGCCCCTAGGAGCTGAGACCTACCAGGCTCCAGGCTGGGCGAGGGGAGGGGTGCTGTCTGTCTGCAGACTCCTGGGAGCTGTACCCAGGGGAACATCCCCTCCCAGCCCTTTCCCAGGGTGGTTGGTGTGGCGGGGCCTGAGCTCAGGAAACTCCCCCGGAGCTGGAGGGGAAGGCAGGGCTGTGTGCGTCCAGACTTGGGCTGGGCTTAGCTCCTAACCTTGGTAGCTGCTGAGCAGGGAGATGATGCAACGAAGGAGTCTGGGACAGGGCTTAGATATCAGGTCAGAATTGGCATCTTCTTTTTGTCCAGGCCCTGCTGAGGAACTAGCTGTGAGCTCTGGCCCAGTCTGCTATGGAGCACTTCATGTGGCAGAGTAGCTCCTCATGTCCTGGTGAAATCCCTGGGGACCTCTCTCATCTATTGGGACTGGTCTGAGGTCCGACAGTCCCTGTCTTCCCGCTGGTGTCCTTGGCACTTGTTTCTGCACAGAGACCTTCTTTAGGGTTGGGGGTGAAGCCCATGAAGCGTGAGCTAAGTAGCAGGTAAAACCCCGGGTTGTGTTTAACCACACGTGGAGCAGAAAAGAGGGGAGGGAGTGGGGGAGACCGCAGGCTAGGAGCGGCAGGGATTTGGGATGTGCTGAGCTGCTCCCTGGGGGATCTCTGCATATTCCCAGCCCCAGTCACAGCCCCTGATGTGCCCTGAGCCCATGGGGAAGTGATTGGAGGGGTGAGGCTCTCTGGGCCAGGGCTGTCCCTGCAAGTGCCCAGGTGGGTGTCAGGGCTCCAGACTGGGAGCACTCGCAGCAGAAAGGTTTCCCTACTTGGCCTGGCCACAGTTGACATGACTTCCCCGCACCATAGCCGGGGGCTGCGGGTTCAATCTAAGGTCATGGGCCTTGGTTTTGGCCTGGGTCTAAAGATGCCCTCTGGCCAGGGCATGACATGAGTGTCCCTGTCGGGCTGAACTCCAAGGGAGACCCTGCTAGGGCATCTCTGTGGTCACTGGGCAGTCCCCGTTCCCCAGAGTGATTGTTACCCTGGGCTCTGGGGTCCCTGTAACCTCCCCTGGCAGCTGCCTGCTCCAGCCCAGTCCTCTGTGCCCAGTGCAGAGCGCAGACTGGGGGATGGGAGAGGAGAGGGCCGGTAGTTTAGCTGGGAACCCTCTGGGCACTGCTGGGAGGGTGGTGGGGGGTATCAGGGATTTCCCTGTGGGAGGGAGGCTGCTGGTTGGGAGTGAGGGGCACTGGCAGAAGCTCAGGACAGCTGTGGGTCAGGCATGAGGGGCTGGATAGGGGCTGGGAGTTGGGAATGGGAGGCACCAGCAGGGAGCCTTGAAGGGCTGTGGGTGGGATGATGGACTCCAGTGGGGGTCCTCAGAGTGGCTGCAGGTGGGGAGTGAAGGGTACCTGTGGCCAAGTGGAGGGGGTTGCTTTCTTTTAATCTCCATGCTTGTTCCAAGCAGAGCGGTGTGTGCATTTCCCTGTTTGCACGCACAGTGCATCCAGATTCGTGTTCGTACAAGAGGTCCTTTGTTCTTTACATAAATGGACCCAGGAATGTTGTGCCCAGGGGTTAACAAGCTCACACCAGCCTCTACCGTTGCCCTTCGGTGTTCAAGCTTATTTGGGCAGATGTGATAATTTTTCTGACTTATTCGACTATCTAGATTGTTGCGAAAGCAGTTCTTTGCAAGTTTTCGACACAAACACCCCTTTTCAGGCATAGAGAAAGTCTGCTGGTGAATTGTGTGCTCCCATGGATAGAATAGAAGTCAATATACAAAATGCAGGTCTGTGAAAATGCAAATCCATGTCAGTGAGGA
>NW_005843378.1:27665-32744 GCF_000455745.1 Alligator sinensis | reverse complement strand
GGGGGAGGGGTGGCAAGCTGTGACTGCCCACAGGCATCGCCGACAATCACAGGGGGTGCACTGCCAATCTCAGGGGGTGTAGGTGCACCTGTGTGCACCCCGTACGTATCACCAATGGCCAGAGTTACTCCAATAGGCTCTGCCTGGGTGTTGCAGCAGGTTGTTATTAGCTAGTCTGGGCAGCCTCCTGCTCTGCATCTGGGATTAGGTGTGGGAGAGACTGTGCGCAAAGGTGCCCAGCTGGGAGGTGAGATGCTTCCACTCCTTCCGGGTTGGGGCCTCAGAGCTGAAACCCAGAAGTGAAACTTCCCCTGGAGCCAGATACCCCAGGGCCTGAGGATGGGGGTCCTCTCTGCCTGTCCCTTTCTGGCCTGTGGGGACTTGTTCTCCTGGCTGGGGTGGTAATCTGCCTTGGTGTGTGTGGGCCAGTGGCTGGTGCTGTCTCCATCAGTGCAATTCAAGGGGGCATGTGTAGGGACTATCTGAGTTGTGGTTTGCGGTGTTAGTGAGTCTGTTACTGTAGGAGCATTGTAGAAGGACTGTGCCAGAAGGCAGTGGCTGGTGAGCCTGTGCTGGAAGTCAGCACGTAAGTGCACGGGTTCAGTCCAGATGATGCCGACATACTCTTCATGATGCAAATGCTGTGTAGGGCTGAGGGTGTAGTTTCCTTTCAGTCCCTCTCCCAGGAAGCTCATGCAGAGGTTGGGATATTGGACACATCTTAGTGCCCACAGCTGTGGCCATAGTTTGGAGGTGGTTGAAAAAGCAAATTCACCATGGGTGAGGACAAGATGCTGTGCCCTGCAGTCTTGGAGAGAGGCTGGGACTGATCCTGCTGCCCAGGTGGAGCTAAAGGCGCAAGGATGGTGTATCAGGATAGGTGGTAGGGCTGGGAGGAACATCAGCGTGCCGTTTCGACCAGTGCTTCAACGTTTCGATGGAACAGCATTTCATTTTGAATTTTGTTTTGATTTGAAATGGCTGGTCCGTTTTGTTCCATGAAAACAGGGTCAAAACGGGAAAATTAATTTGACCTTTGGCCCATAGGATATAATGGGGAAAGAAAAAACAGCCTATAATTTGTCATTTCTAGCTTGATTTGGATGAAATTTGCAGAAATGGTAGCCCCTCCTGAGGGCATGATGTATGCCAAGCTTCAAGGAGATTGGTGCAGGAGTTTGGGCGAAACTGTACTTCAAGCTGCGGAATAGCAAAACTCGTGACATGGGTGACACTGCGTGTTAAGGCGCAGCAGGGTGAAAGCTGCAGGGATGGTGGCCCCTGCTGCAGCCACGAAGCCTGCCTGCTTTCAAGAAGATCAGTGCAGGGGCACTTCTCGGTTCTCGGGCCCTGCAGCTCTAGCTGCTGACAGTCAAAACTGATGTCGTGGGTGCTTGTGCAAGCTGCTCTGGCACACTAATACCAGGCCATGTCTGGGTTCCAGGCTGCTCAGCTGCAGGTGCACTTTGCCACTGAAGGTGTGTGAGGTGATGCTGAGGCGGCTTTTGAGAGCATGTTATAGTAGTGTTTCCAGCACTCCAGATAACCGCCACGCAGTCCAGCCCTTTTATCTTTGGCTGGTGAAGCCACTGCACACCAATACTAATAAGACTCCAGGCATGATGAGTGTTAGCCTGAGGGTCTCTCCAGGCCTCTGGTTTCCTGTCAGGGGTGCCAAGATGGAAGTGCACAGTCCCCTTCTCAGCATTGGAGGGGCTGGTGGCTCAGGCCAGGCAGGGGGTGCAGTGGATCTGGCCAGAAGTTAAACACCACTCCCCACCAACCCTGGGTCACGTGAGTTGACCCCCTCTGGCATGAGCTCCTGAGGAGTCCCAGGCTGGGCTTGCTCTTGTTCTTGTATTTGCTGCATGTCTCTGTGTCAGAAGGGACATTGCGAGGGCTGTGTGTTCAGAATCCAGTTCCCAATTTTGATCAGGCCTGCCCTGCTCTGTGTTGCTGTGTTTTCTGGCACAGTAATACATGGCGCTGTCTGCAGCTGTCAGGGAGCTGAGCCGCAAGTAATAGTTGGTGCTGGAGGAGTCCACGGAGATGGTGATTCTGTTCTGCAAATTTGTGTGGTAGTATGTGCTATCAGTCCACATCCCCATCCACTCCAGCCCTTTGTCAGGAGCCTGCCAGACCCAGTTCCACCAGGAACTGCTAGTAACTGAGCCACCAGTGACGGTGCAGGTCAGGCTGAGGGTTTCCCCAGGCTTCACCACCCCTGGGCCAGACTCGTGGAGCTGAAACTGGGACTGGACACCTGGAAGAGACAGGGATCAGGTACAGTCAACCCTGCCAAACTCCCCAGTTTCTGCCACTTCCTGCAGCCTCCCCCAGCACTCGCGTGGGATCAGGGCCAGGAGGAGCAGTGGGCAGAGTAGGGAAGTCCTGGTGCTGCAGAAGGGGAAGCCCAGAGCTGGGAGGGAAGCTCAGCTCCTGGTGGCAGAGGCCCTATGTGCCCCGGGCCAGCTACTTGAGCAGGGAGCTGGGCTGGGATTTGCATAGAGGGGGTGTGCTAGGGCCTGGCCTGGGACGAATGGGGGGAAGGGCAGCGAGAGAGAGAGAGAGAGAGAGAGAGAGAGACAACACATGCATGTACATATGCTTACCTGCCCTCCTCCACCTTCCCCCTCCTGGGGCATCTAGCTGCGGACTGGATGCAGCAAAGCTGAACCTTCACCCCTGTTAGTGGCAAGTCCATGCTGAGCCCTGCTCTGGACCCAGGGCTCTAGTCCATCCTGCTGGTGCCTCCAGAGGCTAGTGGATGTGACATCTGGCCACTGGGGCCTCAGACCTGTGGCCCGTTCTCTCATCCTGTGTCATGGTCCCTCCTCCCTCTACCCTGCCACAGCCCCTGTGACCTCCCCCTGCTTTGGGCAAAGGAGTGACCTCATTCCACCATGTGAGGTACCCAGGGCCTGACCATGGCGGGTTGGTTTTGCCCAAGTAACTGCTTCAGGGGGCTTCCCCAGGAGGGTGGTTCCCTGTTGCCCTGAGCATCCCCCATGTTCAGGGGCTTCCCCTGTGCTGGGATGAGCCCAAGTGTGGGCTACAGAGCTGCCCCTGCCCTGTAGACACTGCCCTGTGGGAAGCTCCTGATACAACCCTTCCTGCCCTGGGGCTGCAGGCTCCTCCTTTCCCCCTTGGCCACAGAGCAACACAGAGGGACGTGGTGAGTCCTGGGGCTGTGCACTGGGGATGGAGCTGCAGCTCCAGGACAGGGAAAGGGGAGATCCAGCTGGGCCCGGAGGAGCTGGGCAGTCAGGCATGGAGACCTGGGGATGGACCAGAGCCAGGTGGGTCTAGAAGTGCCTCCGAGGGAGGCACTTCCCAGAGCAGGGGCCACAACCTGGAGCCAGGGACACCCTACGCCCCTTCCCAGTGTCCAGGAATGACCTGTTACTGTGAGAGAGCATGGGAGAGCAGGGCAGGACCTGGGGCTAACTCAATGATGGGGTCCTGGGGCCAGGACAGGCTGGGATAGAGCATGGGATGGGAAGGGGCAGTGAGGGGCAGGGTCTTTGCAGGGAGAAGTGGGGGGAATGTTTCTGCCCCTGCTGGCTCAGGCAGGACGGAGCACACCGTGACCAGAAAGGCATTTTTCAATGTCACACCTGTGGATGACCGCTCTCCTAGTAGGGGGGTAGTACCCCCAAAGGTAATGGAGAAGTAATCTCTCAATTAGCTGCTGGAGGTGGGAGGTCTTGGCCTTGGATCTTGGAAATAGGAGACTCCTCCTCAAAGCAGGGGTGAGAGCAGGGGGCTCTGTGTGGGCACAGAGCTATCACTGCTGTGTAGGTGGATGTCCTCATCCAGGCTTCCCCATGGGAATGGTCCTTGCAAAGGTTTTCACCTGAGAGGCAATTCGTCTCAGTAAAATATAAGCTTCCAAGATGCCAAATGCATATGGACACCCTAGTTTGATAACAACCTTTCGGATCAGTGTGGCAAGCATTCCCGAGGTAGGTTTGAAATGCCTGATGAAGCACAGAAGCAGGAAGGAAAGTCCTGAGTGACGGCTGTGGATTTGGGGGCCTTGAAGGATTGGAGGAGGTAGATGATTTTGTTTTCTTTGGTAGCCGTTAAGATAAGTGCTATGGGAGCCAAAAGGAGTTACAAACCATCACACTGTGCAGGGAAAATTGGAGTGGGAGAGGAGACCCTGGGTATAACCCCTCAAGGGTTTTGGAAATGCTTTGCTGAATACAGTTGCAGGAAATATATGTGTGTGCTGATGCAGTGAGACAGGGGATGTATGGGGTGGATGGGGGAGGGCAGGAATGACAGGTGAGTGGGGCCAATGCTGCTCCCTGGAGGAGGAATCAGCCTGGCTCAACTTGAGCCTCTCCAGGGCTGGGCCAAGGAGACGGGAACATCCCTGCTTCTGTCTGTCCCTGCCCCTGTAGGTCTTTGTCCCAGGTGCAGCCGGAAGCTGGGAGCTGGCAGGGCACTGAGTCTCTCTGGACATGCCTGCCTCTCTGCACAGGCTGTGCTGAGCTGGAGGATGCCACTTCACTGCAGAGGAGTAAGGCATTTGGGGGTGGGGCTCCAGGTGTTGGAGAGCTCAGCTGCAAGGACCTAGCCCCTGGAATCATCTGCCGATGGGGGTCCTACAGCAACCAAGGGGACAACTTCTACTCTTCTTTGCAGAAGAAACACCTTGCCCATAGTCTGATGGAGACCAAACTGCTGGGAGAGAAGCAGGCTGGAAAGGGTTATTGAGGGCCCTAATTATCTCACTTGCATTCATTACTTGCCCATGGGGCTGGTTGTGCAGAGAGGAGAATCCCACGGCGTGAGGGGTAAATACAGCATGATGGCCTGGGGCTACTGGCTGAAGCAACACAAAGGTTTAGGGGCCTTGTTGGCCTCATACCAGAAACTTCCTGAGCTTGGATGTTGTCATGAGTCTCCCCTTGGGACAGGGTTGAGTGCGCATGGGTCAATAACTGCCCCTCCCCCCCGCCCAACCTGCTCGGGGATTATTGCTTCAGCCCCTGGGATCCCAGGAAATCTCCCCTGGCAGCTGCCAGCCCTGGCCCAGGCCGTTTCCTTGGGCGTAGGAATTGCACCTCC
>NW_005843378.1:24557-27591 GCF_000455745.1 Alligator sinensis | reverse complement strand
ACGTAGGCCTCTCCTGGTCTCCCCTTCTGCCAGAGGCTGCATGGTGTGATTCAGGCCTTGGCTGGAAAGGTGCTCTGTCCCAGTCTCCCTCCCTCCCTCCCTCCCTCCTCATGCTTATTGTACGTAGGCCTCTCCTGGTCTCCCCTTCTGCCAGAGGCTGCATGGTGTGATTCAGGCCTTGGCTGGAAAGGTGCTCTGTCCCAGTCTCCCTCCCTCCCTCCCTCCCTCCTCATGCTTATTGTGAGACACAAGACTGCTGGGTGGCAGCACTTACACCTGGGCAGTGCCAGCTCTGGGAGGTGCAGCTCCCTGCCCTGTGGGATGCAGGATGGGTTTCCAGCAGTGGGAGGCGGGTGGGGGGGGGGGGGGCCTGCCGGGAGCCGACAGCTGCCTTGTGGGGTCTGGGCTGGAAGCTGGTGCTGTGCATGTCAGTGCAGTCGTCTGTGGGAAGTGAGAGCTGCCTCAGCCCTGGTCCCCGTTGGCTTCATGGGAAGGCTGGTGCCTGGAGGAGTGTTGATGTCTGGCTGGTAGCTGGGCTTGAAGTGGAGCTGGCCTGGATCAGTGCCAGCTCCTCTGATTTCCATGGATTTCAGGCAGCTGAGCTGTGAAGATGCTCTTTGACAATTGACTTGTGCCCCTCTAATCTCCTGATTTTTTCACACCCGAATCCGTGAAGAGCTGGGTGTGGAAGGGATTTATCCCTCTTGATTCCCCTGAGATAACTCCGACTCCTCTCCAGACAGTATATCCATCAGGATCTAATGGCAAGTCTGCTCTCAAAAGGCCTGGGGCATGTGTGTGAGAAAAGCTTCCCCTTTTTGTGCGGCCCCTGCTCGTTCTGCGTCACTGTGTCCTCCTGGCACAGAAATACGTGGCGGTGTCTGCCGATGCCAGGGAGCGCAGCTGCAAGGAGACCTGGTCCTTGGATTTGTCTGCAGAGATGGTGGTTCGGCTCTGGAGAGATGGGTTGAACAATGTGCCCCCATTGTGAGGATAGATTCTTGCTACCCACTCCAGCCCTTTCCCAGGAGGCTGCCGGATCCATTGCCAACCATAGCTTGCATCAGAAATGGAGACTCCAGAGACAGCACAGGTCAGGGACAGGGTCTCTCCAGGCTTCACCACCCCTGGGCCAGACTCCACCAGTGTCACTGCCGAGGTGGCACCTGGAAAAAAAAATAAGGCAGGGAGTGAGTTATGTACTGAACACATCCATTTCCCTGCTGTGTTTCATGCCCCCTGCCCCAGGGACACTCACAGGTGAAAGAGGTGAACAGGGCAAGAAGTAGCAGGGGTGTCTCCATCTTGTGCCTCAGAAGAAATTAATCTGTGAGCCGGCTGGGTGGGAGCTGGGCTGGGACTGAGGCTCTGGGACTCAGACCTGTATTTAAGCAGGCAGTCTGGGAGGAGACATTTGCATGTGGGTCCCCTGGAGGGTACAAGATGAGCCAGGCTGGGAGTGCAATATCCCCTGTGGGACCAGTGTCCACTTCATGTGAACAGCAGGCAAATGCTGCGCTCACTGCGCACCCCCAGAAGCATGGCATTTCTCTGCTAGGAGGGATGCAGGGGATCCCAGAGATCCCATCTCTCGAGGCAGGGATGATCTCCCAGGGGCTCTGTCTCTAGGCTGGGGTCTACAATGAATGGGGGGAACTGCACCTCTCCCCCTGTGCCTTGCCTCACACTGGCTCTGAGTGGTCTGGATACAGCGTGTCCAGGGAGCGTGCTGAGCAGTGACACTTCAGTCATGTCCTGACTCCCACGGGCTGGGCTGAGGAAGTGGGAGCCACGTGTTCTGGGGCCAAGCGGGATTTGTCTTTGGCAGGGGATTCAGTGCCCAGGAGGAACAGAAGAGCTCACATGGAAGTCAGAGACCTGACTGTGTAGAGAGGAGGCTTATCATCTTGGGCATCACCTGGGTCTTGGGGAGAAGAGAGAAACCGTGGCCTGCCCGGGTGCAGACTGTGGTTTCTGGGAAGTGGGTCTGACTGTACGAGTGCTACTGTGAAGGGAGGTGGTAGCTAATGAATCTGTGCTAGAAGTCAGCAGATGAGTGCTGGGGTTCAGTGCAGAGGATGCTGACATCCTAATGGAGAAACGACCATGGCTTTAGCTAATGAACCCTGCCCCTGCATCCCCCTGCCCCCAGTGCAGGAAATGCTCAGCCAGAGGGGCTGCCAGGAGGGACGGCAAAACCAGCACCTGTGTCATGGTCATTGGGATTGGTGTCTGGCATTCCCGGCCGGCAGGAGTAAACAGGTCTGGGGAGATGCTGAGGCTCTGAGGGCCGGGGTGCTGTTTAAGGAGGAAGCTTCCAGGCATTAAGCAGGAAATGGGGTCCACCATTTTCCTATTTTTGTTTTTTAAGGGCCTTTTCAGGTTTCATTGGACAGAACATGCATTTGTCCATTGATTAGCAGGCACCTGGGGAAGCAGATAAAGCCCTAGAGCGGGTTTGGAAATTCTTTATGGCTCAGGGGTTGTCAAAGTGAATCTTTTCAAACTCTGGGCCTTTCCTTCCCTGCAAGGGAACAGCTCCTTCCCTGGTGTGGACTTGTGATTGCCTTTCTCTGAGCCCTGCATCTTGGGGGTGCCTGGTTTTATTGAGAAGGTTCCTGCTCTGGATTAGAAGTGACGGATTGTTTCACGGTAACTGAGGATGTGATACAGAAGTTGAATGGATTTGTGCTAGGGCTGTTTGTGCAGAGAAAGAGAATCTCAGGGTTTAGGGGGTTAATGCAGGGCATTTGCTTACTGTCTGGAGGACTTTGCAGTACTGTGCGTGTGTCCACATCCCTATTACATGCAGCACCATAAGGGTGGAAGCCAACACATGCACAGGTTAAATTCTGCAGCAGGACCAGTCCCAGCAGCACCAGATTCATAGATTCATAAATGTTAGGGTCGGAAGGGACCTCAATAGATCATCGAGTCCGACCCCCTCAGATGACTGAGGCCAGGTTGGAGGCATGTCCATGCTGACCTCTGTAGTAGCCGTTCATTCCCAGGGGTTTGGGCTGTGCTGAGCTCT
>NW_005843378.1:18978-20764 GCF_000455745.1 Alligator sinensis | reverse complement strand
TGCCCGTGTGCAGACGGTGGTTTCTGGGAAGTGGGTCTGACTGTACGAGTGCTACTGTGAAGGGAGGTGGTAGCTAATGAATCTGTGCTAGAAGTCAGCAGATGAGTGCTGGGGTTCAGTGCAGAGGATGCTGACATCCTAATGGAGAAATGACCATGGCTTTAGCTAATGAACCCTGCCCCTGCATCCCCCTGCCCCCAGTGCAGGAAATGCTCAGCCAGAGGGGCTGCCAGGAGGGACGGCAAAACCAGCACCTGTGTCATGGTCATTGGGATTGGTGTCTGGCATTCCCGGCCGGCAGGAGTAAACAGGTCTGGGGAGATGCTGAGGCTCTGAGGGCCGGGGTGCTGTTTAAGGAGGAAGCTTCCAGGCATTAAGCAGGAAATGGGGTCCACCATTTTCCTATTTTTGTTTTTTAAGGGCCTTTTCAGGTTTCATTGGACAGAACATGCATTTGTCCATTGATTAGCAGGCACCTGGGGAAGCAGATAAAGCCCTAGAGCGGGTTTGGAAATTCTTTATGGCTCAGGGGTTGTCAAAGTGAATCTTTTCAAACTCTGGGCCTTTCCTTCCCTGCAAGGGAACAGCTCCTTCCCTGGTGTGGACTTGTGATTGCCTTTCTCTGAGCCCTGCATCTTGGGGGTGCCTGGTTTTATTGAGAAGGTTCCTGCTCTGGATTAGAAGTGACGGATTGTTTCACGGTAACTGAGGATGTGATACAGAAGTTGAATGGATTTGTGCTAGGGCTGTTTGTGCAGAGAAAGAGAATCTCAGGGTTTAGGGGGTTAATGCAGGGCATTTGCTTACTGTCTGGAGGACTTTGCAGTACTGTGTGTGTGTGCCCATCCCTATTCTGTGCAGCACCATAAGAGTGGAAGCCAACACATGCACAGGTTAAATTCTGCAGCAGGACCAGTACCAGCAGCACCAGATTCATAGATTCATAGATGTTAGGGTCGGACGGGACCTCAATAGATCATCGAGTCCGACCCCCTCAGATGACTGAGGCCAGGTTGGAGGCATGTCCATGCTGACCTCTGTAGTAGCCGTTCATTCCCAGGGGTTTGGGCTGTGCTGAGCTCTGTCTCCAGGGAACTGTTCTATATTCCCAGACCCAGGCACTGCCCCCAATGTTCCCTGAGCCCACAGGGCAGTGAGCAGATATGCTTGAAGCTCTGGCACCCACAAGCTACTGTTTAACGAGGAGCAGGGCCGAACAGGCTGGTGCCCAGATGGGTATCAGGGCTCTGGGCTGGTAGTGCGGAGAGCTCAGGGGTGTCCCTTGTCCAGCACGGGCACAGCTGACCAGGGTCCTCCGCACCATTGTTGGGTAATTGCCAACACTGCTGGCTCCTATTAGACTTGGTTACTGAGGTCAGAAAGGCTATATAAGGGCCTTGTCCAAGAAGAAGGAGGAGAAGCCATTTTTCCAGCATGGCCCAAGCATCAGGAAACAGGGAGAGAGTCTGATCCAATTGAAACGCTCTCTCTCTGGAAATCTCCGATCCAGATCTCTACCATCTTCTGAATGATACTTGTAAGTGTTTGTAGAGAGCTAGTCAGCTCACAGTGATGCATTTGTGTTTCAAACGTCTACCTCAGCCAGACTATTTTGCTGAATGGTAATCCCTTGATAGTGCTCTACCTCTTACACAATTCTACCTCATCCCGTTGGGAGCAATAACGTTCTCCTTTGTGAATGGTGTAGGCTACTTATTGAGGGGTGGGTTTAATTATGCCTACGAGGCCCCTTGGGTCAGCGGACTAAAGGAGACTATCCTTTTTG
>NW_005843378.1:0-18858 GCF_000455745.1 Alligator sinensis | reverse complement strand
GGACTCTGTGGTGGGGCTCGAAAGGGGGTCTGCCAGGACATAGGCGCCCCTGAAGAGCCATGTGGAGTCTGGAACGTGAAAGGGCATGGTGAGGTGGGAGGCTCAATGCAGGAGCTCCCCCTACTGGTCCTCCACACGTGGTGCAAGGGTTGGGATCTGAATACCCTTTTGTATTAGAGGCATAATTTGGGAAAAGAAATAGAGTCACTTGAAACCCATGAGCAAACAATTATCAATTTGGTATTGGGTCGACTGGACAGTGTAGATAGCTAGGACGGTGGACTTAGTATGTCCAAAAGACAAATTTGTGACCCTGATATGGGGCTCACTCCAAAAGTGGAGAAAAGGGGCTTCAGCAGATAAGGTGGAGAAGATGGACATGCTGATTGCGCTGGAACAGTTCTATGTTCAGTGCCTGAGAGGGAATAAAACCCTTGTCCAGGACAGAGGACCTGAAACCCTCTGGGTGGCTGCTAAAATTGCAAACCATCTGTTGCTTCTCAGGGTGGTGGCAGCACAAGTTTCCCCCTACTCTGTGGTACAGCTCAAAATGGGGTCTGCCAGGGCTTAGGCGCCCCTGAAGAGACATGTGGAGTCGGGAAGGTGGACGCGCATGGTAAGGTGGGAGACTCAATGCAGGAGCTCCCATAGTGGCCCGCCACACTGCCTCAGGTTGAGAACCACAGGAGACATGCCCAGCAGCTGCTGCCCCCTGCTGAGAGAAGCTCAGTGTCTCTCTTCATGTCTCTGTGGGTAGGAAACTCTTGACCCTTTCTGACTGCTGTCCATGGCTGGAGGCAGGTCCCAAGGCTCTGCCAGCTTGGAGGGGCCTGGCCTGTGATCTCTAGGTGTGTTAAAGACAGAAGGGTTGTGCCTGGACTCTTTCTTGGTGTATATGTCACACAGGGACAGGGACCATTCTCAGGCCCTCATCTTAGTCCCATACCAATGCTATAGGCAAAGTCCAGCATCAGCACCACTGCAGGTCAGGGAAAGCTCCCCTTTTCAATTCTGAGTCCCCGCTCCCCCCCACCCCCCACACACCCCTGGGACAAGGCCCAGGACAGGTATAGACAGGGCTTGATGGGCTGAGTTTTTTTCTGAAGGTGAGTCCCTCTCGCTCAGCAAAGTCGTATACAAGAGGGTGCTGCTCTCCAGCCTGGACCAACTGTGGGTTTGAAACCCCAGGGATTGTGGTCTGGAGGGGAAGAGACTCCTTGCTTACAGCAATGATGTGGGGAGCTGAGTCCTCTGGGAAGATGTGAGGCCTGGAGGTGAGCTCAGGGCTATATCTGAGGGACTGCAGTCAGTGCTGGAAGAGGGGACTATCCCACCCTCAGAAGCGCTGAGCGTGTGCTTGTAAGAAAATGTGTGTGGATTGGAAACATGAGGGGCTGAGGCCTGGGTGGGCATGTGGGGCTGGGGCTGCAGGAGAGTATGCAGCCCTTGCACAGAGATAAGGATTTAATCATCTTCCAGAATCCAGCTCACATGGTGCTGGGACCAAGGGATGTGGGGAACTGGGGTCTTCCACATGGGGTAGGCAGACAATTGCACTGTATTCTCTGGAAATCTCTTCCCTGTGGCATGCATTGCCTGGGACTTCCTGGGGACTGCAGCGATGTGTGAAGACCTGGGCCTGGGGGCAGCTTTAGTCTGGACTCCAGGAGTTGAAAGGAGCCTTGTGGGTGGGGTTTGTTCTCACCATTATCTGCGCTCCCTCCTGCCTCTGTGCATGGATGTCCTGCGTGGGGGGCAGGTGCCCCCACTGGCACCTTACAAGCTGTGGTTTTGTGTTGCTGTGAATAGGGTTGGTGTCCCAGTGTATTTCAGACATGAACACCTGTTGGGCACTGGCCTGGAGTCTGGACAGCAGAGGGGCCAGGAGTTCGGCCCCAGAGATACTGATGCTTTGGGCCAGTGATTATCAATGCTTTTCCACTGTCCGTGGATCCAGAAATGCCTGGGATGGGAGTTCCTGAGGCAGGGCTGGCCCATGGTTGTCCCTGCAGCACTGCCCTTAATGGGTCCATCCTGGATCTCATCTGAGGCTTCCCTTTCTGCTGCAAGTCAGAGGAGGAGGGTGGATGGCTGGGGACCCCTGTTTGAAATGTGGGTGAAACAGCAGGTGAGCAGATGAGATGTAACTGTGTCCCACACACCTGGCACTGCTTCCTCCAAGTATCCTGGACAATCCCTGAGACCCCCCCCACAACCCCCACCTCCCCCAAGGCTACAGCATCACTGCTGCCTTGGGCTTCCCTTCAGGGTGCATGGGGTCATGAAGGAAGCTGTGCCGTCTGAGGACACATTGTCTGATGGTGAGCTTTCCTCTGTGCAGCCCCTGCCCGGTTTGTGTCTCTGTGCCCCTCATTCTTCCAGTTGTCCTGGGTGATGTGGATGTGGGAGGGCAGAGCTGGGTGGTAGTTGGGGGTGCCAAGTTATGCACTGCTCTGGATGTCGCCCAGCCACTGGAGCCCACACCCGGGGGCTGCCGCAGCCAGTGCCAGTAGTGGTTGCTGACAGAGGGCCCCAGAGACCCCACAAGTGATGTGGAGGGGCCTGGAGGGTTTCATGGTTTCTGTCTAGCACTGGGCCAGTAGCACCAGGGCAGGGGCACCTGGGAAAGGGGGAGAGGGCTCCGTGTAGCAGGGACTGCTTCCTTCACCTCCTGGGTGTAGGGCAGCATCCCAGGGAACAGTCCTGTGAGGGGAAGGGGAGAATGAGGAGGAAGAGGAGCCGTGGGTCTTCAGAGGAAGGCACTTCTCAGCAGAAAGGAGAGCACAGGGCAGGGGTTTGGCAGGGACTGAGGCTTCAGGAACCAGGAGCCGTGTTTACCCAGGTGCCGCCAGGAAGGGATTTTCCTGTGCGTTCACCTGGGTGGCTGTAAGGAAGGTGGGACTGTAATCCCCAGTATACGGGTTGTTCCCTATGGGATAGGCATTGTCTTTAACCATAGTATTTTGAAAAGTGGGTGCCACACCTGAGTTTTTGGTCCTCAGAGTTAAGATTACTACACTTGAGTTCATTGTTAGCTAGAACTAACAGCAGTCTGCTGGGTGGTGAAACAGGGGAGGGAGATTAGCAGGAGCAGTGAAGAGCCAGGAAGATTGAGAAGAGAGGATAACTTGATTGGTAAAACATTAAGATCATTAAAAAGGAGACAGTTTACAGAAGACCCAGCTGCATCCCATGGCAGTGAAGCGAAGCCCAGAGCTTGGCATGTGGATCCAGTCCTCACTCCTTGGCGTCCATCTGAGCTGTCCTGGACAGTGCAGACACCACTCAGGAGGGTGGGAGCTCAGCTGGGCTGTACCAGTCTCTGGGGTCTCATCTCTCCCTTTTCTTCCCTGTGCTTCTCCTTCCCCCCATTCCACCCCATTGCTTCCCCCCGTCCCATCCTCTTACCAAACAGCTTGGCTTCCTGTCACCTGTCCCCACAGGATGTATGTTCTCCTTTCCCAGAAGGATGGCAGGGGATGAATTCGTGCCTGCCCTAGAACCACTGGCTTCTCTGGAGTGCCCCACATCTGCAGAAGTGACCCTGGTTTGCCATGTCCAGGTGACAAGGAGAGGAGCTGTGCTGATGGTCATGTGTCCTGGACCATGCAGTCAGGGCTGTGCCTGTCAGGAGTCATACAAGCCAGGAGCTGAGTTTGTCTTGGTTCAATTTCCCCAGGCTTTGTCTGTGCCACTTCTCTACCAGAAATAAGGATTATACAGGGATCTCTTATGTCAGCCCAGCCATGAGGCTGGGAAAAACATTTGGCAGGTTTTGGCACAAAGAGCTCTACAGATCCATGGAAGGAGCCAGTAAAGCCTGAGCTAAACACTGGGGAAAAACAGGGCTTGTGTTTCTTTTCATATGTAAAAGAACAGGCCCTATATGCATGTTTGTTCCCAGAGTGTGTGCAGGAGAGACTGGGATCGAATCCCATCTGCAGCAGGGAATGGTCCCTCTAAAGGTTTGCACCTGAGAGCAACCTGGTCAGAGCTTCGGCTCATGGGAGACTTGGACATGCCCCTGTCTTCCCTGCCCTATTTCACAATAGGGTCATGGAGTAGGTTTGCCTTGTGCGCTCTGTGCCCTGCTCCTGTGCTCATGTTTAAACCCCACAGGTTTTACATCCATTTACTTCCCTGGATGTGGGTCATGGAGGAAATGAAGCATGGGGTGGCTGGCATTTGACAAGACTTCACAATGCAGCAGGGCAGTGAGACCAGATGTGGTCAGTCTATGCTGCTGGGAGCTGGCATAGGCTGTGCGCCACGTGTAGGTGTAGTAAATGTGCCCCCTCCACTCCTGCCCTTGCCCTGGGGACTGCTGGGCACATTTCCAGGTGATGCTGGTGCTAGAAATGGAGTCTCCAGAGATGGTGCAGGAGGGTGTGAGGGTTTCCTCTGGCTTCACCGCCCCAGGACCTGACTGCTGAAGCTGCACATGGGAGAGGACACCTGGAAGGTAACAGGAGTGGGTGAGCCAGGCTCTGGGGGAGGGAACATGGGGAACTTCCACGTCCTGAGACCAGGCATCAACTTCTACTCCAGTGGGATCCAGGCTCTGTGTTTGCTCAGTCTCCTTGTGAGTCCTCAGCCCTGGCTTCCCCCAGCAGGGAATCAGCCCCAGGGACACTCACCAGGCAGGGCAGCCAGTGTGACCAGGAGGGGCAGAAGCAGAGCCATGGTGGGTCTGTGTGGATGGATCTTGCAGCACAGACCTGCTGTGTCAGGGCAGTGATAGAAGCTCCTGGGTCAGGGGCTGGAGGTTAACCAGGAAACTCAGAGCAGAGATTTGCATGTGGTTTTCTAAGCAGGTATAAGAGAGGACATGGAGGGACCCTGTACATGTGGGGGTATCTGCTTGGGGCATGAGTCCTATGAGAGAGTGGATTCAGAAGGCCTTTGCTTATCCCTTGGTGTCTTTGGAAACTTGGAGGTGAACTAAAGTGCAGGGGAGTGATTCCTATGCTGATCAGGGGTTTCATCCGAAGGGTCATGAAGTGTGTGATGGTGCAGATGGCTGGATTTGAAGGGAGCCGAAGGGACTTAGGGACTCTATCCACTGGAACAAAATCAGAGTCTGGATCCCTCCGGCCCTGGGAAATTCTGTACTTGGTTCAGACTTAGCTGTAGAGGCTGCATGACTAATGACATATTTTACACCGTGTAAGTCTATACTGACCATGTGATCGTCATATAACTGCAATGCACAGGACCCTATAGCCCCTTCCATGTAAGTGATAATGCTGTTTCACACTCATTAATAAAGCTTTACATTTGCAAAGCTGTTGGGCTACAAAGGCTTTGTTGCACCTGTGGGTTTGGTGGCCAGGGCAATTGTGAGTTGCCATTCCAGCCCCATCTCCTGAAGGGAATGTGCTGGTTCTGGGAGTGCCAATGAGGGGTCCTGGCTGGCTCAGTGTTGAGCCTACATAAGCATTAGGGTGAAAAACCTGCAGGTTGGAGGGATGCAAACAGCCAGAACCTCTACACAGATGACCTTCATCTGGGCGTGTCTGTGTCACGTAGACTTCTGATGACCTGACCCCACCCTGGTGACTGGTAGTCCCTGTGTGGCAAGGCCATGATAGGGACTGCAGGATGTGGAGGGCCTAGAGAGAAGAGCAGTGGAGTCCATGCCTCAAGCGTGCCATCCAGCCCTGTGTTCCTGGGCTCCTAAATGGCCGTATCTCACCTGAGGTGTCAGAGAGCAGTGTCCAGCCCTGACACACAGGGAGAAGGGGTGGGTTTGTCAGAAATGTGAGTTCATTTCCTGCACATTTTGCTGTAATGAATGTGGTACCAGATCAGTGCCAGCATGTGTTCTCGCTCAGGGCAGAAGGGTTTTTGTATGGACATCCCATAGCTCTGTGCTACTGTGGCCCCTGGTCTCCTGGCACAATAGTAGATGGCTGTGTCAGCTGCTTCCATGTTGTTCAGTTGCAAATGCACCTGGTTCTTAGACTTGTCCCTGGTGATGCTGATTCGGTTCCTGAAGGTGGGATTGTAGTGCAGGTTTCCATCTCCCCACAAATGCCCCAGCCACTCCATCCCTTTCCCAGGAGCCTGCCTGACCCAATTCCAGGCATGATCTGAAAAGGTACCACCAAAGACAGCACACTTGAGTGTGGCAGACTGTGTGGACTTCAGCAGCTGTGTTCCCCACTGGTCCAGCCGCACTTCAGAGACACCCCCTGCAAGAGATGCACAAAGCAGGTGAGCCCCGGAGATTGCTAGTCCATGAGATGTGCCCCTCAGCACTGCCCACTGTGGGGCAGGGGGCACCTAATGGGGCCACCTGGGGTAATGGAGATGGGTGAGCACTGACCTGAGGGCAGAGCCAAGAGGAAAAGGACAACAAAGAGCAGGTACATTGTGGCTGTGACCCAGGGGCTTAGCTCAGGAGCTCGGATCCAAGGGGTAGTGGTGAGACACCTGGGAGGGTTTGTATTTATGTGGCATGTTCAGCTCAGAGATTTGCATAGGGCTGAGCCCAGGCAGTTCAAGAGCTGCCACGAGGCTCTGGGTCAGTGCAGCTCGGCCCGTTGCACTGCAAGGATAAGCGGGGTTGAAGCAGTCTTAGGGGCTGGCTCCTCCGTCACTGCTTCTCACCCAGGGAGTGTCAGTTTGGATGGGGAGGAGGCGCTCAGGGATGTGGGACTCAGGCAGGAAATGCACTGCCCTAGTCAGCACTGCTGGGGTTTCCCATGTCATCTTGCTGGGAAGGGAAGAGCCCTCTCTGTGTCCACTCCAGCCTGTCCTTCTCTCTACCCCTGTCCTCAGGGCTTGACTGATGACTATTCCTTGCTCTGCCTGTGTCCTTTAGTTCCAACTCAGGCCACTATTGGGTGCCAATGTTCCCCAATGCCTCATGGCTGATGCTAAGCCCCGTTGCCCAGAAAAACAGTTGGGTCCCCCAAAGCGGCTGGAGTAGACAGGGTCTCAATACAAAGCCAACAGCACCATTGTAACAGTAAGGGCTTTACTTAGTGCTCATAGCAAGAGTTTTGTATGCCGACTCCATAGTAGGCTGGTGAAAGAGCACGTAGCTTTTTGCTCTGTGAGCGTGACCGAACCATGAACCTAGATAGTAGACTGTTGTAATACAGTAAAATGTGTTAGATCAAGGGTGTTAGATCACAACTCATCCCCAAATTCTTAGCTTGAAATAACCAGATCCCTAGTTTGAGAGAACTTTATTTACTCCAGACTATACAAGCTGTATATTCTCAAGTTCTGGGGAGTTCCTCTACTCTGGCAAGAGATCTGACTTGCGCGGAGCCCAGCGCAAGCTATCGCATCCCCGGGATCGGGACACTCCGGAGTCAGGAGAACTATGCGGGGTGCCGGCTGCCGCCTAGAGCCGATGTGAAGTGATCATCCTCTCTGCTTTGTTGTATTGCCTGCCTGTGTGTGTCCTTAAATAAAGCTTTGCAAAGGTGAGAACAACGGTAAGTACGTCCTGTGTTCAAGTGCGGAGAATCTTCTGAACCCAGTAGTTCATTCTCAGACAACCATGCACTGCACCTCCCCTCTGCAGAGCTGCATCAGACCTGGTTTCTGGTGTGATTCCTGTAGACACATTGCTGTATGTTGACAGGGCTCTGAGCCCATGTGTGGGTCAGGGGTGCCAGGATGGAAGTGCTCAGTCCCCTTCTCAGCATTGGAGGGGCTGGTGGCTCAGGCCAGGCAGGGGGTGCAGTGCATCTGGCCAGACGTTAAACACCCCCCCCCCCCAAATCAACCCTGGGTCAGGTTGTGAGTTGTCCCCCTCTGGCATGAGCTCCTGAGGAGTCCCAGGCTGGGCTTGCTCTTGTTCTTGTATTTCCTGCATGTCTGTGTCAGAAGGGGCATTGCCAGGGCTGCCTGGTCAGAATCCAGCTCCCATTTTTGTGCAGGCCCTGCCCTTCTCTGTGTCACTGTGTTTTCTGGCACGGTAATACATGGCGGTGTCTGCAGCTGTCAGGGAGCTGAGCCGCCGGTAGTACTTGGTGCTGGAGGAGTCCATGGAGATGGTGATTCTGTTCTGGAAATTTGTGTGGTAGTATGTGCTATCAGTCCACATCCCCATCCACTCCAGCCCTTTGCCAGGTGCCTGCTGGACTCAGTTCCACCAGGAACCACTAGTAACTGAGCCACCAGTGATGGTGGAGGTCAGGCTGAGGGTTTCCCCAGGTTTCACCACCCCAGGGCCAGACTCATAGAGCTGAAACTGGGACTGAACACTTCTACCCCTTTTTGCAGAAAGAAACACCTTGCCTATGCTCTGATAAAGACCAAACTGTTGGGAGAGGAACAGGCTGGAAAGAGTTATTGAGGGCCCAAGTTATTTCTCACTTGCATTCATTACTTGCTCATCAGCTCCAGGTGCTCCATCATTCTTGCCAGGCAGCCTCTGGGTTGCAGCACGGAGGCTTTTTCCTGCTTTGGGCTGGCTCCTAACCTGCATATTGAAGAAGCTGTGGGAAGAGCAGTTTGAAGAGAAAGGTGCCCAGGTAGGAGCTAAGAGCTATCTCCTCTCCATGCCCTGGGCTCCAGATTGGGGCCGTGGAGCTGAGAATTGGAGTGAAAGCTCCCCTGGGAGCTTGACACACCCAGGCCTGAGACTGAGGCTTTCCTTCTTGTGCCCCTTTCTAGACCCTGGGGCTTTTGTTCCCCTGGATGCAGCTGGCAGCTGCCTCGGTGTGTCTGGTTCATGGCTGGTGCTGTGGCTGTCAGTGCAGTGCAGTGCTTTGCAGTGTCCTGGGATTTGTGTGCAGGGGCTATCCCGACTGCAGGTTGTGGGTTCTGGAGAGTGGGTGTGACTGGAGCAGTGTTGTAGAGAGACTGTGATGAAAGGTGGCAGCTGCTGAATCTGTACTGGAAGTCAGTAGGTGAGTGCAGGGGTTTAGTGCAGAGGATGCTGACATCCTAATGGAGAAATGACCATGGCTTTAGAAATAGAGCCTGCCCCTACACCCCCTGCCCTCCAGTGCAGTAAACACTCACCTGAGGGTGGGAGTGGGAGTGGGGGGGGCTCCCAGCAGGGAAAGTAAAACGAGCACATGTCATGGTCATTGTGGTTGATGCCCCATGTCCCCGAGAGCCAGGAGGGGGCAGGTCTGGGGAGATGCTGAGGCTCAGACAGCCTGGGTACTGTTTAAGGAGGAAGGTTAATCAGGAAAAGGGGTCCACCTGTGCTTGTTTTATAAGGGTGCTTTTGCAGGTCTCACTGGACACAACTTCAATCTTTTTATTGATAACAGAAATCTGGGGAAGCCGATAAAGCCCTAGAGGTGGTTGGGAAGAGCCCCTTCCCTGGTGCGGTCTTGTGACTGTCTGGGTGTGAGCCGGTCTTGTGACTGTCTGGGGGGGGGCCCCAGAGCCCTGGGGGGCCTGGTTTTATTCCAAAGGGTCCTGCTCTGGGGTAGAAGTGATGGCTTGTTTCACAGGAGCCGAGGGGGGGATACAGCAGTCGACTGGATTTGAGGTGGGGCTGGTTGTGCAGAGAGAGAGGATCCCACGGCATGAGGGGTAAATGTAGCACGATGGCAGGGCGCTGCTGGCTGAAGCAGCACAGAGGTTTAGGGGCCTTGTTGGTCTGGTCCCAGAAACTCCCTGAGCTTGGCTGTTGTCATGAATCTCCCCGTAGGGACTCTCCCTATGTGTCTCCCCTTGGGGCAGGGTTATGTGGGCATGGGGCAGGACCCCCCCCCAACCTGCTCGGGGATTATTGCTTCAGCCCCTGAGATCCCAGGAAATCTCCCTTGGCAGCTGCTGGCTCTGGCCCAGCCTTTTCCTTGGGTGTAGGAATTGCACCTCCACCAGCGCTGGCTCAGGGGCAGGGGCAGGGTGGAGGGATGGGGCAGGAGGAGGGAGGTGGGGGGTCTGGAAATGCCTTGGCTCCACTGTGGGAAGAAGAGGTAGTATTTATGCAGGAGCCCTTGGGCAAGGATTTGCAACGTAGGCCTCTCCTGGTCTCCCCTTGTGCAGAGGCTGCATGATGTGATTCAGGCCTTGGCCAGAAAGGCTGCTCTCTCCCAGTCTCCCTCCCTCCCTCCCTCCCCATGCTGGTTGTGAGACACAAGACTGCTGGGTAGCAGCACTTACACCTGGGCAGTGCCAGCTCTGGGAGGTGCAGCTCCCTGCCCTGTGGGATGCAGGATGGGTTTCCAGCAGTGGGAGGCAAGGAAGCGGACCCAGGGTGGAGGGGGTGAGGGCCTGCCTGGAGCCGACAGCTGCCTTGCGGGGGTCGGGACCCAGGGTGGAGGGGGTGAGGGCCTGCCTGGAGCCGACAGCTGCCTTGCAGGGTCGGGGCTGGAAGCTGGTGCTGTGGATGTCAGTGCAGTCGTCTGTGGGAAGTGAGAGCTGCCTCAGCCCTCGTCCCCGTTGGCTTCATGGGAAGGCTGGTGCCTGGAGGAGTGTTGATGTCTGGCTGGTTCCTGGGCTTTAAGTGGAGCTGGCCAGAATCAGTGCCAGCTCCTCTGATTTCCATGGATTTTAGGCAGCTGAGCTCTGAAAATGCTTTTTGACAATTGACTTGTGCCCCTCTAATGTCCTGCCTTTTCACACCCGAGTCTGTGAAGGGCTGGGTGTGGAAGGGATTTATCCCTCTTGATTCCCCTGAGATAACTCCGACTCCTCTCCAGACAGTAATTTCCCCAGGATCTAATGGCAAATCTGCTCTCAAGAGCCCTGGGGCATGTGTGTGAGAAAAGCTTCCTCTTTTTGTGCAGCCCCTGCGCTGCTCTGTGTCACTGTGAAATACGGGGCGGTGTCTGCCGCTGCCAGGGAGCGCAGCTGTAGGGAGAACTGGTTCTTGGATGTGTCTGCAGAGATGGTGGTTCGGCTCTGGAGAGATGGGTTGTACTTTGTGTTCCCATTGTAAGGATAGATGTATGCTACCCACTCCAGCCCTTTCCCAGGAGGCTGCCGGATCCAGGTCCAAACATAGCTTGAACCAGAAACAGAGGAACCAGAAACAGCACAGGTCAGGGTCAGGGTCTGTCCAGGCTTCACCACCCCTGGGCCAGACTCCACCAGTGTCACTCCCGAGGTGGCACCTGAAGAAAAAAATAAAATAAGGCAGGGAGTGAGTTATCTACTGAACACATCCATTTCCCTGCTGTGTTTCATGCCCCCTGCCCCAGGGACACTCACAGATGAAAGAGCAGAACAGGGCAAGAAGTAGCAGGGGCGTCTCCATCCTGTGCCTCAGAAGAAATTAATCTCCCAGCAGGCAGGAGCGGGCAGGGTGGGTGCTGGGCTGGGACTCAGGCTCCGGGGCTCAGACCTGTATTTAAGCAGGCAGTCTGGGAGGAGACATTTGCATTTGGGTCCCCTGGAGGGTACAAGAGGAGCCAGGCTGGGAGTGCAATATCCCCTGTGGGACCAGTGTCCACTTCACGTGAATGGCAGGCAGATGCTGCGCTCACTGAGCACGCCCAGAAGCATGGCACTTCTCTGCTGGAGAAGGGGAGTCGTGAGCAGGAGCGATGCAGGGATGATCTCCCAGGGGACCTGTCTGTAGGCAGGGGTCTACCATGAGGTGGGGGACTGCACCTCTCCCCCTGTGCTGTTCCATGCCCCAGTGGCTGCTTCACACGCTGGCTCTGAGTCCCCTGATTACAACGTGCCCGGGGAACCTGCTGAGCAGTAGCACTGTTCAGTTATGTCCTGACTCCCATGGCCTGGTCTGAGTAGGCAGGAACTGTGGGTTTGGGGCCACGTAGGGCTCATCTTTGGCAGGAGATGCAGGGCAGGAGGGGCAACATAGCTGACGTGGAAGGCAGAGACCTGAACGTGTATAGAGGAGGGTTATCAGCTTGGGCATCTTGAGGGCTCTGTGGAGAAGGGAGAAATTGTGGCCTTCTGACAGTGGTTTCCATAGCCATGACTAAGACCCACACCCCCTTGCTGCCATACTGGCAGGGAATAGATGCCCTGGGAAGAGCTACAGGCTCAGGGAGGGAGAGGCTGGTTGGGCACAAGAGAGGCAGAAACAGCTCGAAGGAAGGGGCAGGGCCCTGAGCATGCAGAGAACGTGCCTTGTTGGGCTCTGTGGTCGAAGGGGCTGAGCTTCAGTCACACACGGTGTCATACAGATGCCAGCAGTGAACATCCTCCTCCCACTACATGAGGTCCCAGGACCATGTAGATAAAACCAGGGAGCTATTGGGCAGGGCTCTTATTTCCAAGGATGTGTGGGGCACTTTGCCATGTTTCATAGATGTTGAGGGGAGGGGCATGGGGGACCCAGCAGTGGTGCCCACTAGACTGTCCTGGCTGATTCGCAACCCTGTTTCTGTACAGAACCCACTGCCCAGGCTGCTCAATACCCTGCTTTCCAGTGTGTCCCTACGCATCCATGCCAGTCTCTCCTTGGTGCACTAGCTCACATCTGTTTCTGCCCCTGCAGGGAGAAGCAGTGCTTGGAGGTGGCTAGAGAGACGGGGCCTGGTGGATTTGGTTAGTGGCTTTGTGCTGGGTAGGGGGTCAGAAGTGGTTTGTCCTGGGTGTAGGAGAATTCGCTAAGGGGAAGTTGCTGTAATTTGTGATGCACGGTACCATGTTGTCGAGGGCTGTTTCTGGCAGCAGTGTTCAGTGAGAGGGCACAGGGGAGCGCTGGGGCAGCAGGGAGGTACTGGGGCTGCCATCACATCTGGCTAGTAGGGGGATTTTAACGACACTGGTAAGAATCAGAGCCGCGTTTTTTGATTTCCATGGATTTCAGGCAGCTGAGCTGAGAAGATGCTTTTTGGAATTTCTTTCATGGCTGTCTCCTCTCCTGCCTTTTCATACCCCATGGAATAAGACCAAAGAGCTGGGTGTACAAGGGATTTATCCCTCCAGATTCCCCTGAGATAACTCTGCCTGCTCTCCAGACAGCATTTCTCCCAGGATCTAATGGCAAGTCTGCTCTCAAAAGGCCTGGGGCATGTGTGTGAGAAATGCTTCCCCTTTTTGTGCAGCCCCTGTGCTGTTCTGTGTCACTGTGTGCCTGGCACAGAAATACATGGCAGTGTCTACCGCTGCCAGGGAGCGCAGCTGCAAGGAGAACTGGTTCTTGGATTTGTCTGCAGAGATGGTGGTTCGGCTCTGGAGAGATGGGCTGAACCATGTGCTCCGCGAAAATGGGTAGATTCTTGCTAACCACTCCAGCCCTTTCCCAAAAGGCTACTGGATCCAGTGCTAAGCATAGCTTGAGTCAGAAATGGAGGCACCAGAGACAGCACAGGTCAGGACCAGGGTCTGTCCAGGCTTCACCACCTCTTGGCCAGACTCCACCAGTGTCACTGCTGACGTGGCACCTGGAAAAAAAAATAAGGCAGGGAGCAATTTAACTACTGAACACATCCATTTCTCTGCTGTGTTTCTTGCTCCCTGCCCCAGGCACACTCACAGGTGAGAGATGAGAAGAGGACACGGAGCAACAGGGGAGTCTCCATCCTGGGCTTTCCTAAGAAATTCAGCTCGTAGAAGGAAGGAGGGGGCAGAGTGAGGGCTGGGCTGAGACTAAAGCTCTGGGACTCCTGCCTGTATTTAAGCAGACAGCCTGGGAGGAGACATTTGCATGCGTGTGTCCAGAAGGGTCTAAGAGGGGCCAAACTGAGGCTGTAGTATTCCCTGAGGTACCAGTTTCCTCTTTGAGACAGGCGGCAGATGCTGCACTCAATCAGGTAGATGATTTTGTTTTCTCTGGTAGCCATTAAGATGAGTGCTATGGGAGCCAAAAGGAGTTACAAACCATCACACTGTGCAGGGAAAGTTGGAGTGGGAGAGGAGAACCTGAATATAACCTCTCAAGGGTTTTGGAAATGCTTTGCTGAATACAATTGCAGGGAATATATGTGTGTGCTGGTGCAGTGGGACAGGGGATGTATGGGGTGGTTGGGGGAGGGCAGGAATGACAGGTGAGTGGGGCCAGTTCTGCTTTCTAGTGGAGGAATCAGCCTGGCTCAACTTGAGCCTCTCCAGGGCTGGGCCAAGGAGACGGGAACATCCCTGCTTCTGTCTGTCCCTGCCCCTGTAGGTCCTTGTTCCAGGTGCAGCAGGAAGCTGGGAGCTGGCAGGGCACTGAGTCTCTCTGGACATGCCTGCCTCTCTGCACAGGCTGTGCTGAGCTGCAGGATGCCACTTCACTGCAGAGCAGTAAGGCACTTAGGGTGAGGAGGGGAGGGTGTCTCCAGGTGCTGGAGAGCTCAGCTGCAAGGACCTTATCCCTGGAAGCATCTGCAGATGGGGGTCCCACAGAAACCAAAGGGACAACTTCTACTCCTCTTTGCAGAAGAAACACATTGTCCATACTCTGATGGAGACCAAACTGCTTTGAGAGAAGCAGGCTGGAAAGGGTTATTGAGGGCCCTAATTATTTCTCAGTTGCATTCATTACTTGCTTATCAGCTCCAGGTGCTCCATCATTCATTGGGGCCCTGGAGCTGAAAAATTGGAGTGAAAGCTCCCCTGGGAGCTTGACACCCCCAGGACTGAGACTGAGGCTTTCCTCCTTGTGCCCCTGTCTTGACCCTGGGGGTTTTGTTCCCCTGGATGCAGCTGGCAGCTGCCTTGGTGTGTCTGGATCATGTTTGGTGCTGTAGCTGTCACTGCAGTGTCCTGGGATTTGTGTGCAGGGGCTATCCCGACTGCAGGTTGTGGGTTCTGGAGAGTGGGTGTGACTGGAGCAGTGTTGTAGAGAGACTGCGATGAAAAGTGGCAGCTGCTGAATCTGTGCTGGAAGTCAGTAGGTGAGTGCAGGGGTTTAGTGCAGAGGATGTTGACATCCTAATGGAGAAATGACCATGTCTTTAGCTAATAGAGCCTGCCCCTACACCCCCTTGCCATCCAGTGCAGGAAACACTCACCCAAGGATGGGAGTGGGAGGCAGCGTGGGGGGCTGCCAGCAGGGAAAGCAAAACGAGCACCAGTGTCATGGTCATTGTGGTTGATGCCCCGTGTCCCCAGCAGGCAGGAGGGGGCAGGTCTGGGGAGATGCTGAAGCTCAGAGAGCCTGGGTGCTGTTTAGGAAGGAAAGTAAAGCAGGAAAAGGGGTCTACCATTTACCTGTGCTTGTTTCATAAGGGTGCTTTTGCAGGTCTCACTGGACACAACATCAATCTTTTTAGTGATAACAGAAATCTGGGGAAGCCGATAAAGCCCTAAAGGTGGTTTGGAAAAGCCCCTTTCCTGGTGCGGTCTTGTGACTGTCTGGGTGTGAGCCCCAGAGCCCTGGGGTGCCTAGTTTTATTCCAAAGGGTCCTGCTCTGGAGTAGAAGTGATGGCTTGTTTCACAGGAGCTGAGGGGGGAATACAGAAGTCAACTGGATTTGTGATGGGGCTGGTTGTGCAGAGAGGAGAATCCCATGGCGTGAGGGGTAAATGCAGCACGATGGCAGGGGGCTGCTGCCTGAAGCAACACAGAGGTTTAGGGGCCTTGTTGGCCTCGTCTCAGAAACTCCCTGAGCTTGGCTGTTGTGATGAGTCTCCCCATGGGGCAGGATTATGTGGGCATGGTTCAGTAACTGCCCCCAACCCACTCGAGGATTGCTGCTTCAGCCCCAGGGATCCCAGGAAATCTCCCCTGGCAGCTGTTGGCCCTGGCCCAGGCCTTTTACTTTGGCGTGGGAATAGCACCTCCACCAGCGCTGGCTTAGGGGCAGGGGCAGGGTGGAGGGATGGGGCAGGAGGAGGGAGGTGGGGGGTCTGGAAGTGCCTGGGTTCTGCTGTGGGAGTAAGGGGCTGTATGTATGCAGGACCGCTTGGGCAAGGATTTGCTGGTGCTGTGGATGTCAGTGCAGTCGTCTGTGGGAAGTGAGAGCTGCCTCAGCCCTGGTCCCCGTTGGCTTCCTGGGAAGGATGGTGCCTGGAGGAGTGTTGATGTCTGGCTGGTAGCTGGGCTTGAAGTGGAGCTGGCCAGGATCAGTGCCAGCTCCTTTGATTTCCATGGATTTTAGGCAGCTGAGCTGTGAAGATGTTTTTTGAAAATCCACTTGTGCCCCTCTAATCTCCCGCCTTTTCACACCTGCATCTGTGAAGAGCTGGGTATAGAAGGGATTTATCCCTCTTGATTCCCCTGAGATAACTCTGCCTCCTCTCCAGATAGTATTCCTCCCAGGATCTAATGGCAAGTCTGCTCTCAAAAGGCCTGGGGCATGTGTGTGAGAAAAGCTTCCGTCATGGATTTTAGGCAGCTGAGCTGTGAAGATGTTTTTTGAAAATCCACTTGTGCCCCTCTAATCTCCCGCCTTTTCACACCTGCGTCTGTGAAGAGCTGGGTTTAGAATGAATTTATCCCTCCCGATTCCCCTGAGATAACTCTGCCTCCTCTCCAGACAGTATTTCTCCCAGGATCTACTGGCAAGTCTGCTCTCAAAAGGCCTGGGGCATGTGTGTGAAAAAAGCTTCCGTTTTTTGTGTAGCCCCTGCTCGTTCTGCGTCACTGTGTTACACAGTAATACGTGGCGGTGTCTGCGGCTGTCAGAGAGCGCAGCTGCAGGGAGAACTGGCTCTTGGATGTGTCTGCAGAGATGGTGGTTCGGCTCTGGAGAGATGGGTTGTAGTATGTGGTCCCATCGTAAGGATATGTTGCTGCTACCCACTCCAGCACTTTCCCAGGAGGCTGTCTGATCCAGTGCCAACCATAGCTTGCCTGAGACATCGAGACCCCAGAGACAGCACAGGTCAGGGTCAGGGTCTGTCCAGGCTTCACCACCCCTGGGCCAGACTCCACCAGTGTCACTGCCGAGGTGGCACCTGGAAAAAAAAATAAGGCAGGGAGTGAGTTAGCTTCTGAACACATCCATTTCCCTGCTGTGTTTCATGCCCCCTGCCCCTGGCACACTCACAATTGAAATGGTAGAACAGGGCAAAAAGTAGCAGGGGCATCTCCATCCTCTGCCTCAGAAGAAATGAATCTCCCAGGAGGCAGGAGCGGGCTGGGTGGATGCTGGGCTGGGACTCAGGCTCCGGCACTCAGACCTGTATTTAAGTAGGCAGTGTGGGAGGAGACATTTGTACCCTCCACAGGACCCATATGCAAGAGGAGCCAGGCTGGGCGTGCAATATCCCCTGTGGGACCAGTGTCCACTTCATGTGAACGGCAGCCAGATACTGCGCTCTTTGAGCACCCCCAGGAGCATGGCACTTCTCTGCTGGAGAAGGAGAGTCACGAGCAGGAGCGATGCAGGGATGATCTCCCAGGGGACCTGTCTGTAGGCAGGGGTCTACCATGAGGTGGGGGACTGCACCTCTCCCCCTGTGCTGTACCATGCCCCAGTGGCTGCTTCACACGCTGGCTCTGAGTCCCCTGATTACAACGTGCCCGGGGAACCTGCTGAGCAGTAGCACTGTTCAGTTATGTCCTGACTCCCATGGCCTGGTCTGAGTAGGCAGGAACTGTGGGTTTGGGGCCACGTAGGGCTCATCTTTGGCAGGAGATGCAGGGGCAGGAGGGGCTACATAGCTTACGTGGAAGACAGAGATTTGAACATGTATAGAGAAGGGTTATCAGCTTGGGAATCATGAGGGCTCTGGGGAAAAGAGAGAAATTGAGGCCATCTGACAGTGGTTTCCATAGCTATGACTAAGGCCCGCAGTACCTTGCTGCCATACTGACAGGGAATAGATGCCCTGGGAAGAGCTACAGGCTCAGGGATGGGAGCGGATGGTTGGGCACAAGATAGACAGAAACCACTCGAAGGAAGGGGCAGGGCCCTGAGTGTGCAGAGAACGTGCCTTGTTGGGCTCTGTGGTCGAAGGGGCTGGGCGTCAGTCACACACGGTGTCATACAGAAGCCTGCCGTGAGTGTCCTTCTCCCACAATATGAGGTCCCAGGACCATGTAGGTAAAACCAGGGAGCTATCGGGCATAGCACTTATTTCAGAGGTACATGTGTGGGGCACTTTGCCATGTTTCATACATGTTGAGGGGAGAAGTAGGGGGACACAGCTGTGGTGCCCACTAGACTGTCCTGGCTGATCCACAACCCTGTTTCTGTACAGAACCTGCTGCCCAGGCTGCTCGATACCCTGCTTTCCAGTGTGTCCCTACGCATCCATGCCAGTCTCTCCTTGGTGCACTAGCTCATACTTGTTTCTGCCCCTGCATGGAGAAGCAGTGCTTGGAGGTGGCTATAAAGATGGGGCCTGGTGGATCTGGTTAGTGGCCTTGTGCCGAGTAGGGTGTCAGAAATGGTTTGTCCTTCATGTAGGAGAAATCCCTAAGGGGAAGTTGCTCTAATTTGTGATGCATGTTACCATGTTGTCGAGGGCTGTTTCTGGCAGCAGTGTTCAGTGAGAGGGCACAGGGGAGCGCTGGGGGAGCAGGGAGGTGCTGTGGCTGCCATGTCCTCTGTGCGTGGGGGATTTTAGCACATCAGGCTAGTAGCTGGGATTTAAATGACACTGGTAAGGATCAGAGCCACGTTTTCTGATTTCAATGGATTTTAGGCACCCGAGCTGCAAAGATGCTTTTTGAAAATTGACTTGTGCCCCTCTAATATTCAGCCTTACCCACCTGCGTCTGTGAAGAGCTGGGTGTACAAGGGATTTATCCCTCCTTATTCCCCTGAAATAACTCTGCCTGCTCTCCAGACAGTATTTCTCCCAGGATCTAATGGCAAGTCTACTCTCAAAAGGCCTGGGGCTTGTGTGAGAGAAAAGCTTCCCCTTTTTGTGCAGCCCCTACTCTGCTCTGTGTCACTGTGTCCTCCTGGCACAGAAATACGTGGCGGTGTCTGCCGCTGCCAGGGAGCGCAGCTGCAAGGAGAACTGGCTCTTGGATGTGTCTGCAGAGATGGTGGTTCGACTCTGGAGAGATGGGTTGTAGTATGTGCTCCCATCAGCATAGATTTCTGCTACCCACTCCAGCCCTTTCCCAGGAGG
>NW_005843377.1:163112-177583 GCF_000455745.1 Alligator sinensis | reverse complement strand
CATTTAAAGCCATGTCTATGTCTGAATCTCTAAATTTTTCCAATTCGATTTGGAGAGATTAAAGGGTCCTTCGATTCGATTAGAAGATCTGGCCACCAAATCGGACTGAATCAAATCAGGGAACAAAGCTTTGCACAGCCCTATTAACCACTCACCCCACCTCCTAAAACAACTCCAATAAGGATTCGCATGACCTAATTATTAAAAGGATTCTGTAACAAAAAGAGGAAAATGCCAGAAAAGAAAGTGAACATATAAGATATGAACAAAGGAGATAAACCAACTCCTCAGAGCCAAGAATCAGAATTTTATCCTAAAATTAAATCAAGATAATAAATGTCACTGGAATTCAGATTTTCGATTCTAATTTGGTGAAGAAATAAAAATCAAAATTCAAGAGACTCGTATAGTAATTTTTTATATCTTCTAAAATACAATAGCATAACTAAAAATTTTTCATGTCTAAGGTTTTAAAAGGTTTCATAAGCATGCATTTATACCCAAATTTAACAACAGAATTAGTCAATGTCATTTACCATAAAATATACTATAATATAGTATGTGTTCTGAATATCCTGGATATTTTAAACTAATGCATGTTGCTCACTTACGCTGAAAAATAATGACCATCTTCAAAATTATTCTTCAATTTACATGAAATTTAAAGATGGTAAATGACAGCTTTAATGCAGAGTCCCTCCAACGCACTTTAGTGAAATGTCTTGGGTAAAAAGTGGGAAAAAGGTGAAATTCCATATGCTTTCCTAAGTTTTTCTGAAGAATAACTTGTTAATTTTACTCAGGTTTAACAGGACAATTTTCCCAACCTAAATAAGAACCCCCCCCACCCTCCACTGTCCCCACCAAGAAACATGAAATGACATACCATTGTCAGCTTTGGCACCCATAGCTTGTACAGAAACCATAGTGTGTACAATGACACCCTTGGGAAATTCTGCCCATGTTGTTGGTTTGCCATCCACAGTAATAATATGTCGCAACAGTGGAACTTGAGAGACAATTTCCTAAGGAAATAGATATACATATTATTCTATTTTATAAAGAAATCAGGTGTGGTAAAGTTTGTGCTAGAAAAACAACATAATATCTTTATAGACAAGTTAAAACACAATGCTTTAAACCAGAGACTGATAAATGGAGCAATTTTTACCCTTGTGAATCCTGCAGCGTCCCATATTCTGATTTGCAGGACTCTAGAAACAGCTACAGTAAAAGCTGCCTTAACCAACACCTTATAAGCTGGCATGCTCTATTAACTGGCATACCAGCTTGTAAGGTAAAAGCGTAACTGGAAATGCCCACCATGGCGTTTCTGGTTTTGCCGAGCCCCCACAGCCCAAGGCAAAGCAGCCTGTGCTGCCAAGCCCTTACGGCCCGGGGCATAGCAGGCTGTGGGAGGCCCGCCTCCCTGTCCCTCAGGGCCCGTGGGAGGAACAGTGATGTGGCTGCGACAATGGCAGGAGGGGTGGCAGCCTGTTCAGGCCTCTCAATTAATCGGCATATTTTGTTATCCAGCACCCCCCATTTCCCATGGGTGCCGGATAACAAAGCTTTTGCTTTAATTTAATCTTGCATTTAAAAATAAGAACAAGGACAAACATTCACAGCCATGTACTAAATTTTACGCACTACAACTTGCAAATACTCTTTTTAAAGACCAAAAAGTATGATTTTTCAGATGCATCAGGCACTTAGGATTTCCACTGAATACTGTTGAAAAAGGGCATATTGCCAGTTCATGAACAGTTAGTAGCATTAAGATAGGAATAGATTATGTACCCAAATGATTTTCTATATTATTAATAGAAAAAATGCTTAATTAAAATAAAAAATGCTTAAAATTGAAAGTACCCAATTCCGGAAAGTAAAAATACAGCAAAATGCATAGCTAATTATTATTTAATGAAAGTAAAATCTAAATTCTGGAGTGATTATGAATACTGACCATAATTCTAATAACGATGGGGAAAAAAAGTAGAATGCTAAGCAGAAGAAATTCCTCTCCCACTCACCCTTTTCATTTTGGTTTTCATGGGCCCAGAATAATTCTTGAAATCACCCCAACAGAAATTTTAAAAATTAGGTTTGGGGAGTCCTAACTCTAAATGGGGCAACACAACTTAGGAGGCTGCGCAATGAATTGAGTTACATCAGCTAAAAAAGGATCGAGTGATTATATAATGTACTTCACAATGAGTACACTGAAATGCAATGAGAAAATGAATGCTCTATTTCCCTTCTCTTGAAGTATGGTCTCAAAATACTATGGATCTGCACAAACCTATGGAGGAAGGTAATAACTGAGTAGGAAGAACTAAACATCTCACAAATGGTTTTTGCTATACCTCTTGGGCTGTGAACTGACATCATGTTTGTGGGAACACAAAGCTTTATAGTGGGACAAAATGTTAGGGTATAGACATCCTTGCCAAGCCACAAATACCCCAAAATGTCTACACAATAATAATATTAAATAGTTTGTCTCACTTTATCACAGTAGACATCTATATGATTATGGTGCATCAGTTGAATGTACCGTTGAAAGGCAGAGGTGCATCATACATTCCTGGCACATGGGAAGCCTAGGATCAGAGAGCCTCTCCCCAATTCCAGGTTACCTGTGTACTGGAGATATCTAAAACCTGTATGCGAGATGCAGCTGGGTGGTGCAAAGCTTTTTAAACGTCCCAGCACACCCAACTATCTGGTAATTGTCAACCGCAGACACAGCATTCCCGGGCTCAGCCGGACTACACATGTGGGGTTTGGTTTTGTTTGTTTGTCAAGTCCCAGCACACTGAAGCCCAGCTTACAATCATGTCCCTGTGGCAGGGGAGAGGAGGGAGCCAGAGCTAATGGACTTCCCTCACTGGGGATTTAAAACCCTGTGCCTAGCAGCTTTGGGTACACTACCAGGCCATGGGGATCAGTGGTTTCTAGCAGGATTTAAAGTCACCAGCAGGGGAAAACCCTTCAATTCCCAGCCCAGGAATCCCCCACTGTGGCAGTCCAGCCAGAGCTACCAAGCACTCCTGCCCAAACAGTTCATCTCCAACCAGACCTGGGGCTGGTCTAGCCATCTGATTGTCGGCCATGATCATCAGCTTACCACACAGGGGCCTTATTCTTCAAACCCATTTTGAAAGGTGAAATGTGGGCAAGCCAATCCTCATTGTAGGACACACTGCAGCACAATCAGTGCCCTACTTTTGCCACTGTTTGCAGCCAACAGTGGCCAAAGTACAAGTTAGGGACTATTTAGAAAAGCTGGACATGTACAAGTCCATGGGGCCGGACAGGATGTACCCGTGGGTACTGAGGGAGTTCGCTGATGTGACCTCAGAGTCGCTAACCATCATCTTTGAAAACTCATGGCGATAAGGAAAGGTCCCAGATGATTGGAAAAGGGCAAATATAGTGCCCATATTTAAGAAAGGGAAAAAGGAGGATCCAGGGAACTACAGACCATAGAGCCTCACCTCAGTCCCTGGAAAAGTCATGGAGCAGATCCTCAAAGAACCCATTTATAAGCACTTGAAGGAAAAGGTGGTGATTAGGAACAGTCAGCATGGATTCACCAAGGGCAAGTCATGCCTGACCAACCTGATTACCTTCTATGATGGGTGAGATGACTGGCTCTGTGGATGCGGGGAGACCAGTGGATACCTTGATGCAGGGGATACCTTGATTTTATCAAGGCTTTTGATACGGTCTCCCACAACATTTTCGCAGGCAAGCTAAGGAAGTACAGGCTGGATGAATGGACTGTAAGGTGGATAAAAAACTTCCTGGATCATCAGGCTCAATGGGTAGCAATCAATGGCTCAATGTCTAGTTGGCAGCCGGTATCAAGTAGAGTGACCCAGGGATCAGTCCTGGGGCTGGTTTTGTTAAAAATCTTCATCAACGACCTAGAAGATGGCATGAGGGAGGGTAGTAGATATGCTAGAAGGTAGGACTGGGATTCAGAGCTACTTAGATGAACTAGAGGATTGGACCAAAATAATCTCATGAGGTTCAATAAGGACAAGTTGCAAAGTCCTTCACTTAGGACAGAACAATCCCATGTACTGGTACAGGCTGGCTAGGCAGCAGCTCTACAGAAAAGGACCTGGGGGCTACAGTGACAGTAAGCTGAATATGAGCCAACAATGTGCCCTTGTTGTCAAGAAAGCTAACAGCAAACTGGGCTTCATTGGTAGGAATGTGGCCAGCAGATCAAGGGAAATGATTCTCTCTCAATTCAGCACTGGTGAGGCCACATCTGGAGTACTGTGTTCAGTTTTGGGCCCCTTACTACAGAAAGGATGTGGACAAATTGGAGAGAGTCCACCAGAGGGCAACAAAAATGGTGAGGGGGCTGGGGGACACAACTTGTGAGGAAAGACTGAGGAACCTGGGCTTATTTAGTCTAGAGAAGAGATGACAGAGGGGACTTAACAGCAGCCTTCAACTACCTGAAATGGGGTTCAGAAGAGGTGGCAGATAACAGAACAAGGAGCAATGGTCTCAAGCTGCAGCAAGAGAAGTTTAGGTTAGATATTAGGAAGAACTTTCTCACTATGAGGGTAGTAAAACACTGAAACAGGTTACCCAGAGCGGTTGTGGAATCTCCATCCTTGGAGGTTTTTAATACCCAACTAAAACAAGGCTTTGGCTGGGGTGGTCCTGCTTTGAGTAGGAGGTTTGACTAGATGACCTCCTGAGGTCCCTTTCAACCTCAACTTTCTATGATTCTATAACAACTGTAATGTCTGTTTATAGCCCTTAAGAATGAAAAAGTGCTTTATTCTTATTCAGTCATCTTTATGAAAATAGTTACAGATGGATAGTGATTAGCTATACCATGTTAGAATTTATAAAAGGGCAATTCAATTTCTACATTCTGTATCCAAGTTGCTTATGATATGAAACTAAATCCACAAGTTCATTACAAATCATTTCAGATTTTTATCTATGTAAATATGAAGACATACATACAAATAATCTAGAACCACTTGTAGGATGGTTGCAATACCCTCCTCAATTTAACTTATTTTTGCAACTTCTATGCACCATGTTATATCTTGATTGTAATAAGAAAGGAGACTACTACATTTCACATTACTTGGAAATTGGATTAAATATTTTTACAATTTCTGAAAATTTCTGACACCGACTCAAATAAAAATGGGCATTACTCTAAGATCCACACTACTGAAAAAACTCCACATTTACTCTTGCATATGCACTTTATACATTATTATATTCTGCCCAATTCATTCATTTTTGATCTTGCAGGACACTGAAAACAGAGGAATCATGGTTCAGATTTTTCAAGGCAGGTGTCCTCCACCCCCAGCACACAGGCCAGTTTGGGCCCTCGACACTGGGTCATCCAGCCTGCGGGGCTCCCAACAGGTATATGGAGAGCCCTGTGGGCTGTGGCCTTGTGCACTAGATTGGGCGGGGCCAGGCAGCAGCACCCAGGGCCCTGATCCCTGCATGGGGGCCAGGTAAAGGGCACATGGGGCCCTGGGGCCCTATCTGGTGCACAGGGGCAGCATGGTGCTTGATACCAGAGCATGGGGTCCAATCAAGCCCGCAAACCAGCCCTACGCCATTCATCTGGCCCCCAGGGACAAAATCCTGGGCACCACTGTTTTAAGGTATTCAGGCATTTTTTCACTTAAGTATTACAAGGCCTCAGTGATTTGGCCAGTTTAGTATCATTTTCACAAACGACTAAACCTAAGTCCCACTGATTTTCAGTTAACTATTCTTACAGTGTGGAGACAAAAACCTGTAGATATAAAATTCTTGCACTGTAAACAACAAGAAACTTAATATATTATTGGGCAATAACACATACATTAGATTTTAAATATCAAGCACCACTGGATCACAAACTTTGACAGATTTATTGCTTACCTTCAGTTTTGTTTGCATCAAATCTTTACTAGTAATGATGGTGTTCACCTCAGTTTCGTTTAATCCATGTACTATTGCTGGACCTCCCAGAGTAGCATACAGTGTAACAACTGGGGAAAAATTAAATCTAATTAACATCTATTATACATTTTCAAGCTATTTCAGAACTTATAATAAAGTAGAAGAAAAGAGGCTTCATATCAATCGATTCTAAATCAGAGAAGAAAACCTGTTCTGCTAGATAATGTAAAAAACAATAAGATGTGTTGTTTTATGAAAAAGCATACTATAGGCATTTAAAAGAAGTGAATGCAACTTATAATTTGCTTACAGGGGGAACTAAGAACAAGTACTGCCTACATGAATGTTTATTATTAGACAAACAAAATGTACCAAAACCATACTGTCATGTATAATTCTCTAAATCTACTTCTTAATCCTTATGGCTTTAAGCAATCTAAATGCAGGCATCTGTTATTAATTTGTTAAATATGCTACACTGCACTGAGTACTCATCTTGTATGCAGAGGGGAAAATAGTTGCTTGAGTTTTCATCCCAAAATTCATATATACCAGCCTTTTGGAACTGATGACTGATCAGAAACTACTTATAAATTATCATTTAAAAATAGAATCAGATTTCCTTCAAATTAAGCTGATAAACATCTTTTAAAATTATTGTCAAATATAAAAGATTCTCTGTAGCAAACAGTTGTATCTGGAAATCTTCAAATGTATATTTTTACCCTACTTCATAAGGTAATACACATTTATACAAACCAATAAGTGGTATCCCCAAATCCTCTTCTTTCAATGTAACTTTAGAATCCTCATGTGACTGATCACCCTTGAGGTACTAAATTCCTTATTCTTCAGTGCAAAATGTTCCATAGCTGCATAACATTTTGGGGTTACTTTACATTCCTGAGGCAAGGATTAAATGTCTCTTAACAGATTTAACATGTCACAAATAGATGCACAAGTTTTCTGATTCAGTATGGCACATCCTAATTTTCTATCTAGTCAAGCACAAATTAAGGTAGACAAGATTGATTAAAGCTCTTTCTTGTGAAGTGATGTACCACTAAAACTCGCTTTTTGGAAGACTAAAAAAGTTACTCCAATTCAAATTTAAATATGCTTATGCCTTTATCTCAAATACCCTATTTTGCAAAATACTTTTAATGATAAACTTAGAGACTGTATTGCTGTTAGCTATGTTCACTACCTATATCTAAATCTATGAAAACCTAGAAATAGTTATCTATGATTCATGGTCTTTAATTTCTCATGATATGATGCATTTGCCCCAGATCAGTTTTAGTTATAATTAAAAATGGAAGGTTCTACAATACTTCAAGTGCTTTAGCAAATTCATATGCTGGCATTATGATGATGACCAAATTAAATTATGCAACTGTTGAACTATTCAATTAAGTTATGTTTTGGCTTTCAGGCATATATAACTGTTAGACAGAAAGGGAGAGAGATAAATTATACAGGTAAAGTCTCCTTTCCTCACCAAATTCAAGTACTATATTTACTTGCACAACACATGCAAACCCTCGAAAATTAGTGTGGATCTTAAACAGGGAAGACGATTTCTGTGCTAGAACTGAAGCACAGGGACACTGTAATGGCTACCCTGGGATACTAATGGATTCCTAGGCTCTGCTTCCCTCAGTGACAGGGAGAAAGGGGCACGGGGCACCTATAGCTCACAGTTAGTTTTAACCCTTTCAAAGCCATAGCTGAATTGTCAGTAGCTTTTGGCTCAGCAGCCCAAACTTGCTACCAAGTTGGCAGTGGCTGTAGAAGGATTAAAAATGCAGCCTTTAGCCAGTCCAGATACATCCATGCAGACAGGATTCCCCTGCAGTCAGGATTCAGTCTTTGTTGGGGGGAAACATTTCTTTATTCTCCCTTCCCAAAAACAAGGTGCATGTGTATGTGAAAAAATACAACATTATGATAGTTAAACGTTCTCGTCTTGGAGCATGTTATCCAAATAAAAACAGTATCCACTCAAACAGTAAGATGTACATAAAATTATTGTTTTTTCCCAAAAGTTATGCAAATAAACAAATGGTTCATCTTGAATGAATGCAGTTATCTGCTAAGGGAAGAGGAAGTAAGTATAAATTACTGGTTTGCATACTATAGTTACATAAGATACGACATTTCATACTCTAATAATTAAAACAGTTATTCTATCTGTCCCAAATTTCCTAATGATACAAATAAGAACAAATATTAGGTTCACTTTTGCTGTGCTTAGTTGAATGCATTAAGTTGACCAGATATCAAGTGGAAGTCTTTACTAATACTGGCACCAAACTGTTGAACAATGTTTTCATAATCAATCTTCATGAATAAATACTTGTTCTTCCTTGGCATTAGGTCTTTCTAGGTATTGAGTCCACACCTAAGCAGACCTCAAGAAGACCAACAAGAATTCTTCATATTACAGAAATATTAATCCTTCCAAAAAGAAGGCCAGAGGTACCATGATGAAGAAATAAGGGAAGAGTAATACACCATTAATCGAATATAAAGAGGACCCTGAATATGAGGCAACTGCCTAATAATTAGATTATATATACGGAAAATGTATAAATTAGTTATAATTTTCCAGGTACCAAATCTAATTATTAAAGGTTTGCCTTGAATGTGTCCTCTTCCTACTGCTACAGCAGGGAAAATAAATCTGTGGGTGGGGGCCAGATAGTCCCTTTGTCCTCTGTCCCCCTCCCCTGCCCCCTAAACTTCTTCCCCCAAACAGCCCCTTCCCCTCCTCCTTACTGTCAGACACATAGGGAAATTATGACAGGCGTCCATTGACTTAGTTTATCCAGAATAGATGCGGTTTATCTTTTTTTTTTTTTTTTTTTAAATTGCTGCAAGTTTTAGCACAGGTACTCCATAAACAGCTTTCAACTACTTGAAGGCTGGTTCCAAAGAGGATGTAGCTAGACTGTTCTCACTGGTGGCAGATAACAGAACAAGGAGTGGTGGTCTCATTTGCAACAAGGGAAATTTAGGTTAGATATTAGGAAGAACTTTCTCACTAGGAGGGTAATAAAGCTCTGGAACAGGTTACCCAGAGAGGTGATGGAATCTCCATTCCTGGAGGTTTTTAAGACCCAGCTAAGACAAAGCCTTGGCTGGGATGATGTAGTTGAGGGTGGGGTCCTGCTTTGAACAGCAGGTTGGATTAGATGACCTCCTGAAGTCCCTTCCAACCCTAATTTTCTATGATAAACACACTTTTAAGAAGCACTTTCGCACCTATTTATATATGGTACAAGCTATGCATGATATTAGTCCAAAGATAAAAAGCTCATGATTTATCACATTGTTGGATCCCAGCCCAAAGAACTGAGTCAACAGCATTTCAAGCCATGGTGACCCCACAACTTATCACTGCTCAGTCTGTGTGTATACTCCAAATGCCCACAATGAAGGATCCATGTGCTAACTAGACTCACATCCAAGACAGGAACCAGGTGTTCTTGTCAATAGTCCTGGGATCCTCCAGACCTGAAAGAAGGGTGTTTGTACCCGAGAGCTTGCAAACAAGAATTTTTCCAACTATTTTAATTAGTCTAATAAAAGAAATCAGTCTTATCCAAAGACCCTTGTCTGCCTATGTCCTCAGACCAATACAGCTACAGCCAACACTTCAGAGATCATCCAAAAATTTATGAGATGCAGAGCAACCTGGTCCTGCTCCACCTCATGGAGGGCAGAGCCACACAAATCATGCGACAGGCTGAGAGGAGGAGACAGAGGGATTCTCAGGTAACTGTTTGGGGCTCTATTTCACGATGTTTGCCAGGCATTTAAGACTGAAGAAAGAGGAATCATTGAAAAATGGAAGAGAAAGGTGCAGCTCAGCTGTGGGAGTAAAGAGGAAGTCAAAATGTATTCAGTGTAGCAACTCACCATCGCTGGAAAAAATCTCAGCACTGAGAGGAACTGTGTGCAATGTTTTATTCAGCTGGGCTGCACTAACCAATCCTTGTAGTAGGTTCCTATCACTATATGTTTGCCCAATATGGCCATGTGTAAAAAAAATAAAAATGTGTTCTACAGTCATGCTGTGTGCTGCCTGCATTTAATCACCTTCATGGTTGGTTTTCATCACTAAGCACATGTTGCTTTTGGCAGCAGTTTAATGATAGACAATATATTTAATGAGTTTTATCTGTATGTCAGTATAAGACAAGGGGCTTTTTTCCCCCTATGCTGATTAAGAGGGAACCCTCATTTTGTATGAGCAGACAACCTATTGAATTCTATCCTTGCTAAACTGATTCTATGTAGGCTTTATGAAAAACCGATGAATCTAAATTTTATCCAAAATATTTTTGGACATCTGTATATTCAGGACATTCAAACAAATGGGGCTTTCAGATAAACCAGTAAGTGATATAATGCATATTTCCAGCAAAAAGAATTTTAACTAATGTATGGTTAAGTAGATTTCTCTCCAATGGGGGAAAAAAAAAAAAAATCAGCACCTATTAAGGTCTTATTTGAAACAATAAAATATATTTTTCCAATCTGATTCTTCTTTTCTTCATTTTCTCTGGGTTTACTTAGAAAAAATATATTTCCTTTCTGAAGTCCAACGTCACAGTTTAAGAACCACTGGGTTTACTGTCTTGCACCCATAACTATATAAAGACAACATACTCTGGTTGAAACCCAGGCTGTGTTAAAAGTCAATGACAAAATTCTCATAGATGTCAACAAAGCTAAGACTTCTCATCATATTATTACCAGATTAATTCTTCTGTTCACAAACCAGAGTAATACAATGAGACTTTCCCTTTTATTTAAGATTCAGTGCAACAACATAGATCCAAACACCACAATAATTTATTTTTACTTGACTTATTTTTTTCACTTATTTTAGTCTTAGACTAAAATATTACTAAATATTATTAAAATAAAGGCTATGAGAAAGAAAATGCACTCTTTTTAAAAATATACATTTTTAACAAAGTAGCTCACTCTTAGGAAAGCTTCAAAAAGGTCTCATATTAAAATAACTGCAAAACCAAATTTGATCATTAAAATTTGGGGGAAGGGCATTGAAGGAGAGAAGAACAAACCAAACAATAGGACAACAAAAATTGACAATGTAGTTCTAGAAGCAAAAGTAACTTCATATTTTCTTAAACCAGAATACTAATTAAAGAGTGAGGAGAGCTTAGTGCAACTCACATGTTGAACAGATTAAGATCACTAGTGGTTTTTTCACCTTTGTCATAACCACTTATTAAAAGTGACACATTCAATCACCAAAACTGTATTACATTATCAGAAGCAGATCTATTTACATTTCTCTTTAGCTCTTATCTGGATTTAGAGCTGCTGAAAATTTTAATAATATAATAGCCATTATAACTAAAACAAAACTACAAGTTAATTTCTTAAATTCACTAGTTACATTTCAGAGTAGTTAGGTCCTAATATCACAGGAAAAGCTCTAGCATATAAAGATAAATAATTTGTGGAACTACAAACTCAGAATTGCATGCTAAGAAAAATTCAAAAGCAGACAATTTTCTTTAATCAAAAAGTAAACAGTTAACCTTTTTTTTCCCCTTGTTAAAATAGTTTATCATAGTTCAGAGCTGTTGCAGGGCAAATGCACATGCACATTGTTTTCTTTAATTTGGTGGGAGCAAAGTACAGAAGAGTGCTTCTACTCGTTCCCACGAGCTCTCTCCACTTAGTCCAATGACCCTTGTTATATAAACAACTTAGCAGAAATTAAGTTTCCCCAAGCCAGCAAGGTTACTGAAACTCCACAATGCTTGGAAAGAAAAGTATAATCTCTTGCATAATAATTTATAAAATTAATTATTCATCTACACAAGAAAATGAGTAAAACACCAAAACAGTTGTGTGCTGAGAGTTTTATACAGTTTACAAAACTGACATGACAGAGCAAAAGAAAAATGAGCTATCACAGCTGCAAGCCATTATCACCAATTATGATTCGCAAAGTCCTCACTTCTCAGCTAAGGCACCTAACACTTTCTCAGGCACAGCTGTTGTTTTTAAAGGGGTATAGGTTGTAGCCGTGTTGGTCTAAGGCAGGGGTGGGACCAAATGAGGCCTGCCAGGCCATTCCATCCAGCCCGCGGGACCCCTAAAAAATTTAGAAAATTAATATTGATCTGCCCCTGGCTGCCTGTCATGCGGCCCTCAATGGCTTGCCACAACTCAGTAAGCAGCCCTGCACCCGAAATAATTGCCCGCCCCTGGTCTAAGGACATAGGCAGACAAGGTTCTTCGGGTAAATATGATATCTTTTATTAGACCAACTAAATAGTTGGGAAAAAAATTTCTTAGCAAGCTTTTGGGTTTAAAAACCCTTCATCAAGCTGAGGAAGCATCTGTAGTTGGTGTGTGCTCTTACTGGATCTAATAAATAGTAAAGAAGCCAGAGGCTGGTATGCATGCAAGAAAACCAGTCAGTGAAGATGTAAATTGAGGAGTCAGTAGGTGAGAGACAGGCTGGGCAGTGGGGGATGAATGTAGCAGGTAAACAGTGGAGGGGTACCTGGGGAATCAGATGTCAGGCAGGTTATAAATCCAATGTCTAAATTTAGTCCATGATTTTTTATATCCAGGAGGTTGATGAAGTGAAGTTCATAGGCTCGTCTGTGCAAAGTGTTTTGTAAATTCCCTTTTAGGATCAGAACTGAGAGTTTGGATAGAGAGTACTGTTCCTGTGACAAGTGTGCCCTCACTGGTAATTGGGTATTCTCATTGTTAATACATTTCTGGTGTGTATTCATTCTGGTGAGCAGTTGTTGTTTGGTCTCTCCTATGTATTTTCCATCAGGGCATTTGGTGCATTGGATGAGATGTATTACATTTCTGGAGGTGCAGCTGTAAGATCCAGAAATGCTGATGGTCCTGTTGTGGGGTATAGTACAGTAAAATCTCTGCTACCTGGCATTTAACTAACCAGAAATCTCATTAAGTGGAATTTCTGGCCGGGTGGGGGAAAGCAGTTCACACACGGCCACCTCCGCTCCCCCACTCCGCATCATCTAAAAACCCCTGCCGGGGGGTTTCAGGTAACCAGAATTTTTATATAAATCAGCAATCCTCTTATCCCAGGGATGCTGAATAACAGAGATTCTACTGTAATTGTGCGGGTGGCGGAGATATGTTGGCAGGTTTTGTATTTCTTGTCATGGCATTGTCTGGATCCATTCAGTATGTTTTGGGCCATAGGAAGTTTGCTGCTGCTGATGAGGTTAACAAGGGTCGGTGCTTGTTTGAAGGATAGGATGGGTGGTTCTGGGAAGATCTCTTTAAGAATTGGGTCTCCTTCTAGTACGGGTTGCAATTGTTTGAGGATTTTTCATATAGGTCCGAGGGAGGGATGATGTCATAACCAGTGGTGTGCAAATTGTGGGGGTTTTCCTTCTGTACTTCAGCAGTTCTTCACATGGTATCCAGGTGGCTCTTTCAAAAGTGCAATCTTTCTCTCTGGAGAAGTGTCCTTGTCGAGTGAAAGCTTTTTAAGATTTGTGAGGTGGCAATCCCAGGTATTCTCCTCAGTACAAATTTGGTGGTATCTGATGGCTTGGTTGTATATCACAGCTTTCTTTGTCTGTTTAGGGCGATTGCTGGTTCTGCACAGACATGTATGTTGGTCTGTGAGTTTCTTGTATAATGTGGTCTGTATTTTACCATTCTGAATACTGATCATCATGTCTAAAAAGGAGATGGTGGTGCTGGAGTATTCAAGAGATAGTCAGATGGAGGAGTGATGATTGTTGAATTTCTGATGGAACTCAATCAGAGATTGCAGCTTTTCAGTCCAAATGATGAAGGTGTCATCAATATATCTTAAGTATAGCAAGGGTTTGATGGTGCAGTTCTTGAGGAAGTCTTCTTCCAGGTGGCTCATAAAAAGGTTGGCATACTGTGGGGTCATTTTAGTGCCCATAGCTGTGCCCATGGTCTGAAGGAAGTGCTGATTATTAAAAGTGAAATTGTGTGCGAGGATGAAGTGTTTAAGGTCAGTAATATCTCTGAGTTCTCATCTCACTCTTGTAGGTATGTAAAGGCAAGCTTGGATGCCATCCTAGTGTGGGATGTTGGTATATAAGCTGGTCACATCCATGGTGGCTGGGAAGGTGGTCTGTGTTTTTAAGTTTTCGTAGAAAGTCAATAGTGTCTTGACCAAAACTTGTTCTTTGGCTGACAAACGGTTTTAGGATTGGTTTGACAAAACCTGATATTTTTCACTCTTGTAGGTATGTAAAGGCAAGCTTGGATGCCATCCTAGTGTGGGATGTTGGTATATAAGCTGGTCACATCCATGGTGGCTGGGAAGGTGGTCTGTGTTTTTAAGTTTTCGTAGAAAGTCAATAGTGTCTTGACCAAAACTTGTTCTTTGGCTGACAAACGGTTTTAGGATTGGTTTGACAAAACCTGATATTTTCTCAGTTAGGTTTCCATGGTTGGATATGATAGGTCTGCCAGGGTTCCCTTGTTCATGC
>NW_005843377.1:162680-163102 GCF_000455745.1 Alligator sinensis | reverse complement strand
GGGGGGTGGGGGGGGGGGGGGGGGGGGAGAAATAAAGGTCTGTAGTTTACTTGGAGTTTTGATGGAAATGATTTCATGGTATTTTTGAATTTTAAGATAAAAAGAGGAGTAGGATCCTTCCTGTAGTTCTTTGTAGTAGGTAGCATCAGAGAGTTGTCTGTTGGCTTCTTTTACATAGTGTCACCCTTAACTGTGAAGACTATGGCTCCTTCTTTATCTGCTGGTTTTATTACTATTTGGTGGTTAGATCTTAGAGATTCTATCGCCTCTCTCTCTGATAGGAAGAGGTTTGTTATGGTGACATGTGTTGTTGATTATTTCATTGTTCATTCTTTCCCTGAAGCAGTCAATATAGAAGTCAAGATTAGAGTTTCATCTACTGTGAGGTGTCCAATCTGATGTTTTGGGGATTGTTTTTTTTT
>NW_005843377.1:157279-162649 GCF_000455745.1 Alligator sinensis | reverse complement strand
TTTTTGTTTTTTGTTGGGGGGGGGGGGGGCACGTTGATCTTTTCCTCAATGTTATCAGAGGATGAGCTGTTGTTGGAAGTGGATTTATTTTGGTTGTGGAAATAACTCCCCTCATCCCCCATCTCTCAACTACTGACTCTTCAATTTACATCTTCACTGACTGGCTTTCTTGCATGCATAGCAGCCTCTGGCTTCTTAATATTCATTCCATCCAGGAAGAGCACACACCAACTGCAGATGCTTCCTCAGACTGATGAAGGGTTTTTAAACCCAAAAGCTTGCTAAGAAAAGAAATTCCAACTATTTATTTGGTCTAATAAAAGATATCAAATTTACCCAAAGAACCTTGTCTGTTGTTTTTAAAACACACACAGTCTTATGGACAAGTTTTGGAATTCAGCTTCCATTTGTGGATGTGCTTATGATGTGCTTAGATGAGAAGAATCAGACAAATGGAAAAATCCCCATGGTCACCCACTAACTCCTCCAACCACTGCAACTCATAGCAGCATTTTCCACTAATTCCAATGTGGCTATCATTTCACTCTAAATTTTGAGTGTAGACTCATTCATTCACTACTGCATGTCAAACAGATAAAATGTATTTTTCATTTAAACACACACCCCTCTTCTGGATGTACCAGTCACATCTATCCTGGATGAAACACCACAGGACACCAAACTATGGAATGCTGAGTTATAACAAGTGAACTAAAGGAAAAGGTAATGTGTGATCCCTTATATTTTACTGTTGTTACTAAAAGTGCTAACCACTTTATCATTTTAAACTAGAGAGGCAATTCACCCTCCAACAACTTAAATAAGTTCAAAAAATGTATAGGTCTTTATTTATTTTGAGTATAAAAATGGAATACATAGGATTTTTCTGACTACCAAATCATCTGACTTTTGTGTAATTTGTGAAACAGATAAAATACAGTGAAATACAAGATGCAGAAACAAAAGTCTAACAGCAAGCTTCTATATACAGGCTGTCTGACAATGGACATGAAGTGTTTAAACTTAGTGTATGTAATTATATAAGACTTATCTGTTATGTCATAAAATATACCACATTTAGATTCCATGCATATGGTAAAATATTGCAGAAATAGTAAATCTGCAAATTGAGAAAACAGTAACATTCATATATATACATACATACACACACGTATGCAATTTAGCAGTGACACAAAAAAGTGAATCATTAGCCATAATAGTACTTAAAATTTGTATTTCTTAATGAATAAGTAATTCACCATGCTTTAAGTGACTACGTGAATACTGCATGATAATATCATCATCTGCCAGCAAACAAGTCAGCCAAGTTCACACAAGATCATATACAGCTTAGACACTTAATACTATGTCAAACAGTGAGCTAAAGCATGTCTCAAGGAGGGAATTTTTAACATTCAGTCAAAAAAGCTTCCCACATACAAATACACATATACCATGCGTTCAATTCATTCATTCAGACATCTTAATTTTTTTATGTTAATTCACTATATTATTTTTTAATAAAAATAAAATAGCTTTTCACTTCCAAAAATAAATAATCACCCTCTGCATCTTATTTCATAGCTTATTTATTCAAAATATAATGAATTCCAAAAAAGTTGAAAAAAGAATGGATCTACACAGGCAATATATTTTGAGAACTCCAATCAGGAACCTTCTCATTTGAGAACTGCCTGTATATATCCCCATTCTTCATAGATCAGAGAGCAATAAAGCTGTCCTTACTAAAGATGACAGCTGGAAAATATTTAAAAATTAAAGGTCTGCTTCCCAAGACTATGCACCATGCTTAGCAATTAAAATTTAAACAGTAATAATAGAGAGAGGGCTAGAACTCCACAAAATAACCACACAAAACTGTGATGAAGTCATTTCTCAGATATACAGTACAGTACACTCTGGCTAATCTGCCTATGGAATTATACATCACTGGTGGAATTTCCCATTGTTCCAATTTCCCACAACCCGTACTCCCTGCACCATTATCAACTCCAAATAACTGGTGACTAACTTATAATTTGCTGTTCTTTTCATTCTCATTGGAGTAGCAAATTAACCAGAATTAACCATGAAAAGTACCAAAGCTACCTTAACACAGATGGTGCATGCTCTTATACTATAAATACTGGAATACATAGATGTATGTTCATGAAAGAACTGAATGGAGCATAAGAGCCACCTTTAAACAATTTTCTTGTTAGGCTTGTTAATAAAATCTGTACCAATTGCATATTAAGAGAGACAGAGACAGAGAGAAAGAATCTTGTTCTTACGCAACTAATAAACTTGAAGTTTTCTCCATACTTAGTTTTTGCAACCTAGCCATCCCTGCCAAATCCTGCAGTTCAATAAAAGCAAAAGTTATCACTTAAGTAAGAATTCAAAAAACATGCCTAGAATAGAACTGGCTGAATATGTTGTTAGGACACACACTGAGGATGTAGGAGACCCAAGTTCAAGTCTTCCTCTAATTAAGGAAGAAACCAACATCACTTACCTCCCAAAACAACAACCAACAAGTCAGGGGTTGGCAACCTTTGGATCATGGACCAGATGTGGCCTGGGAGCCATTATATCCAGCCCACCACAAATGGGGGCTTCTGCAGCATTTTCAAGGCTTTGCCAAGAAAGCAGTACTACAGAGGGAGAGCCATGACTCCAGCTATAGCAAGAGCAGGCAAAATCCAGCCTATAGGCTGAATCCAGCCCACCAGGCCATTCTATCTGGCCCACAAGATCCCTGAAAAATTTAGAAAATTAATTATTAAACTTCCCATGGCTCCCTATCAAAGATGAGAAGGCGCCAATGGCAGCAGGACCCAGGAGGAGCTGGCGAGAGGACCCAGCAGCAGCAGCACCAGCAGCAAGGCCCACTTGGCCCCATCCAACTCCCAGCCCCCAACCAGAAGCTTCTGTCTAGAGGCTTCTGGCCTGATGACCCTGGTGCTGTTCCCCTGCACTCCTCCCGTCCAGGAGTGGTAACTCAGATAAGAGCAGGAAGAGGGAGGTGGGGAAGAAGAATCACTGGCGCAGCAGGAGCCAGCCCAGCCCAGCCAGGGCCCCACAGTTCCCAGCTGGTTCCTGCTGCAGTGTGCGGTACTGGCCATGCAACCAGGAACCATGGAGGACTAGCCAGGCTGAGCTGGCTCCTGCTGCGCCCTGTGATCCCAGCCATACAGCCAGGAACCACATGCTACAGACAGGCGGGTGGACCAGGAAGGAAGGGAAGTGGCAGAGGAAAGGCAGTGGCAGCAGGCAAGGGGAGGGAAGTGGCAGTGAGTGGGTGGGTGGGACAACAGGGCCCCAGGGCCAGGGCCTGCAGCAGCAGGAGCCAGCTGGAAACCATTGGGGCCGGGATGGCTCCTGCTGCATTCTGAAGTCCTGGCCATACAGCCGAGAACCACATGCTTCCAGGAAGTGCCCAGCCAGGCTGGCCAGCTCCATGCTGAACTGTGCAGATCTCACTGCAGCACCAGGACCCATGCAGTGCGGCATGGAGCTGGCTTGGCCTGGCCCTGCAGCACCAGGACCCGCATAGCGTGGCACAGAGCTGGCCGGCCTGGCCCAGGGGCCCCCAGTACCCTTGCCAATCAGGCTGGGAAGGGATGGGCCATGCTGGTTCTGTGTGGGTCCTGGCATCGCAGCAGCGAACTGTGCACTGCAGGGCTGGGCCTAGCTGGCTCTGCATGGGTCCTGGTGTTACAGCTGGCACCAATGCAGAGTGGCACAGAGTCAGCAGGGCACCTCCCAGCACCACACAGTTCCCAGCAGAGTTGCATGGAGTAAACTCAGCCCATCTCCTCCAGGCACCATGCGGCTCTCAATTGCAACGTCAAGACTCACACAGCACGGCATGGAGCTGGACAGGCCAGCCCTGTGGCATGCGGTTCCCAGCTGTAACACCAGGACCCACACGGAGCCAGCCCAGGCCAATGTCATGCTAATGCCAGAAGCCATGGGGAGTCCTGCACCATCAGGCAGGGCTGGCTCCATGTCTCCACATGGGGTTCCTGGCACTCTAGCCAGGAGCCCCACATGGAGGCACAGAGCCAGAGTCCCGCGAGCCCCATGTTGCACCTGGGAACTGCATGGTGTCCTCCCCCACATCCACACACAGCCCCTAAGAAACCCTATACCTGCACACACACCCTCACCTGACATACCCACCCACCCACACACATACCCACAGGAACCCACAAAAACCACATACCACCCACCAATACCCCCTGCACACCCCTCCACATGTCCCCATGCTTCCCTCCCGCTCCAACGTACAAGAGTAAGACTTCATTTTGAGCTATTAAGCAATCACCTCTATATACACAACAAAACAGACAAATTAGGACAAAAATATTTTTTGAAATAAAAGTTAAAATACGTTACTGTAGATGTGTGATTTTTAGTACACAATTTATTTATTGATTTTTTATTCCAAGATGGTAACCCCTCCTGTCCCAAAAGGAGTACTTCTGGGACAAGGGGAGGGACTTCCAGTGGCAAGAGATGGGACTTGCAGTCCCAAGATGGGGACCAGGGGACAGGGCTATCCCTGTGGCCATTGACAGATCACCAAAAGTCATTAAGTGGCTCTCCAGACAAAATAATTGACTGCCCCAAGCTACAGCCAGGTTCGCAGCCTGCACGCAGAGGTAGGCTCTGCAGAAGTGTTCGTCCTCCTTTTCTCCCCAGCACACTGACAACCCCTGCCTCAAGTGAAATAGATACAACAGAAAAGATTAAGGGCAATTCATCCCAGACTACCCTGCAATTTGGTAGTTGGGTTATTCTCCTGTGAGGTAGGTGATACAATTCTTCTAAGGCTGATGACAGATTTGAACCCAAGCATCCGCTATCCTGGGTGGGTGGCCTAACTATGGGGCTATTGGACAAAAGGTGAAATACAATCATTTCCTGCTCCCCCAACTTGTAAATCTAGCCTTTCATTTCTTTTACTTTCAAATGCATAAAAGCAAAACAAATCTGAGTCAGAACAATGTTTTTCATTTCAGTGAGAAAAAACTAAAAAAAATGCTTTAGTCAAGTCATTGAGCTAAAAAAGTCACTTTTACACAACTTTATTACAGAATCAGATTATTCCAATATATTAAAAAAAAAACAAAAACCCATATCGCTTAAGCATTGAGGTTCATTCTCCTGGTTGATGTTATAAATCAATAACCCGCTATTAAGAGCCAGAAAAAAGGGCTTTTCCCCTGTAGCTCAAAAGGTGAAGGATCATCAGTTTTATCAATAGTCAGAACCATGTGTACATGCAAGTGGTATTTTCTGAACAAGGGGGAAGGTTTTGTATCAAACTATGTAAGCACTGTGCCCAAAGAATTTCCCTAC
>NW_005843377.1:156939-157267 GCF_000455745.1 Alligator sinensis | reverse complement strand
CCTGCCAAGCTATTCTATCTGGCCCGTGGGGCCCCTAAAAAATTTAGAAAATTAATATATTTATCTGCACCTGACTCCTGTCAAAGATGATAGGAGACAGGGGCAGTAGGACCCAAGGGGAAGCTCCAGCAGGCTCCTGCAACAGCAGGGCCCTCCCGCCCCTCCCTCCCTGCAACCCAGAAGCCCCTGACTAGCAGGGGTTTCTGGCCTGGGACTGTGGGGCTATTCATGGCTGCACCAGTGTGGCAAACCCAGGTATGAGGTAGGGGGCGGGAGGCAGAGGAGGACCACAGGGATTGCCCCCAGCCTTGGAGCCAGGCCAGCTCCT
>NW_005843377.1:143509-156887 GCF_000455745.1 Alligator sinensis | reverse complement strand
TCCAAAGGCTGCTACTCCAGTGGCAGCTTCAGGAGCCTTGGGCCTATTGCCTGCTGTGGAGTCCATCCACCAATCAGGAGGCAGAAAGAGAAATAAAAGTCACGCCCCTTTCCTGAGAGGAGAAGGAGAAGAGCTCCCCTGGACCTGATTGAAGACTGTAAACAGTCAGGTCCGGAAGACTTCAGGGGCAAAGCCCTGGAGCATATAAAAGGAGCTGCCTGCCCAGCACAAGAGGCAGATGTGGCGAGGGACTCAAGAACAGTGGAGCCAAGCAAAGCTGGGGAGCCTGGGGAGCTCTCCCCCAGCGGACAATAGGCCCAAGGCTCCTAAAGCTGCCACTGGAGTAGCAGCCTTGGGAGCGGTGCAAGACCGCTCGGGCTGTTGATGGCACACAGGGACAGTGCGTGGAGACCTGCCCCTGGGAGTGGTGTGAGACCACTCGGGCCCATCACGGTGTGTGGTTTGGTGCACAGAACCCAGACTTTGGGAGCTGCAAGCGGTGGCTCAAGCCTGCAACCCCGGAGGGCCAGCAGGCCACATGGTGTACAAGGCGGTGCACGGGCCCAAGCCATGGAAGCTGTGGCAGGGCAGCTCAGGCATCATTGCAAGTAACCCCGGCAGGTGGCCAGGCAGGGAGGTGCACAACCGATGTACGAGGGAGTGAAGCCAGGGAGCAGTGGAGATTGGGAGCTGCAAGCGGTGGCTCAAGCCTGCAACCCCGGAGGGCCAGCAGGCCACATGGTGTACAAGGCGGTGCACGGGCCCAAGCCATGGAAGCTGTGGCAGGGCAGCTCAGGCATCATTGCAAGTAACCCCGGCAGGTGGCCAGGCAGGGAGGTGCACAACCGATGTACGAGGGAGTGAAGCCAGGGAGCAGTGGAGACTGTTTGGGTTAGCCACCCAGCATAAGGATGGATGGCCATAGCCTGAAGGGCCCAGCCTGTGCTAAAAGAGCCCTCAGTGCCAAGCCAGGGCATGGGGAAATAGTAGGGCTGCAGAGTGAGGCCCAGCACCCAGGAGCCAGCAGCAGTGGTGCAGCAGCCGAGAGGAGCTAAGCCCTCGGTGCCCAGAGTTGGGCACAGGGTGGGGAGGAGCCCAGCGGCGCATGAGATGCCTGGAGAGGCACTCTGGCAGAGAAGACCCGCATCGAGCTGCACCCTGACCACTGCCACCTGAGGGAGTGAGTCACTGGGCCCTTGGGTCCCACAGCAGAAAGATGTTTGAAGCGGGCTAGCCCAGATAAGGGGCTGGGGGAGCAGCCCCCCCCGCCTAGTCAAGGCCCTAAGGGGAGAGGCCCCTGGTTCTTCCTGGACACCCCATAAGGGACCCCCCATTGGAAGGAGGACTATCTCCTGCCATGGCTCAGGGACTATATTAAGGAATAGGTGTTATTAAGATTGTTCCTGTTTGCACTTTATACTTTGCAATTGAAATGCATTGTGAAGATGCTGCTGAAATTGTTTTATTGTGATGGGTTAATAGTGTTATTTAGGATTTGACCTTGGTTATTGGTTAATGTTCACTGTGTAAATATATGTATATGATATTTAGTCTTATGATTATGTATATTATAACTCAACAAATTGTATATAGCTAAGAACTTTGGGCTTGGGCTAACTCTATAGAGCAGAGCTTTCCAAACTTTTCATGTTGGCGACACACTTTTTAGACATGCATCATTTCGCGACACAGTAATTCAGTTCCGGGGGAGGGGCCAAGGGAAGCAGACGCAAGTAAGGGAGCTCCGCGGTGCCCTTCCGCAAAATTTTCTGCATTTCACACGACACACCTACACACTGCCGCCGACACACCAATGTGTCGCGGCACACAGTTTGGAAAGCTCTGCTATAGAGGAAAGAGGGATCTGCTCAAAATTCTGGCATCCCTCTCACAGCACCCCTTCCTGCCTACCCATCCCATTCAACTGAGAATAGGGCACACCCTTGGGTGTACCCGGGCTACATTAGTAACTGTACTTCAAGTTGACCCACACTCCTCTTCCATAAAACCCAAGTCAAATATAAAAAGGAACAAGGCATCTGCAGCAGCAGCAATTTTCTGTTCTATTAGACAAGTGGCTTGATTAACACCCAGATTTCCACTGAAGTCACTGAAAGCACAAGTACTTTGAAAAAAAAAAAAAAAAAAAAACAGAGTGTGTGTGTGTGTGTGTGCCAGAACATGGATTTTTGGTAGTGTCATCAGCAAATTTAGTCAAAATTGAGCATCAAATGTAATTTGTATCGAAGCAACTGTTTGCCTCCAGAGCTTACAATCTAAGCAGATAAGACAGCAGATGAGAAGGAAAAAAAGGAACATAGCCCACAGAAACAAAGGAAGAGAGCAAGTTGTCAGTCAAATCAAGAACAAAAAACAGTCTCTGCAATCCTGTCCACTGCACCATACTATCTTTCTTTACTGGTAGCCCAGGCTGAAAATTCTCTATTTTAAAAGGCATAGTTTTTTGGCTGCTCAGCCAAAAGTTACTGCCAATTCAGCAGCAGCTGCAAGAGGGTTAAAACTCTAGCTCTGACACTGAAAAACAGACTCCGCCCCTGTTGAATACCAGGCTGGAAAGAAGCAAAGTCCCAGACAGCCATTAGTGCATTTTCATGCTTTTACTCCAGTGCAGAAGTCAGCTTATCCACATAAGACATATACCCAATTTTGGAGGGCTAAATTTTTTGGGGGGGAAAAGGTGCTGTGTGGTATGCGAATAAATACAATCATTTTTCTACCAGGGTAACATTTGCCAGTCTTCCAAATGCATGATCTGACCCTACTTCCAAGACAAGAGATATGGAAAAGGTGTTAGAAAATAAGGAGGTTTTGTTTTCATAAGCAACAAGTCTCCCAACCTTAAGTGTGACAGTGAAAAAATACCCATTTTATCCTGCTTTTATACTCCCCAAATAAATGAAAAAAAAGCCACAAATGCCCCATTATTCTAGTGACATCAACAGAAGCAGAAATCATCCAACGCACAAGTTTATTGGAAAAATAAATCTATTCAGGGGCTCCCCTACTTCTGAAACCCTAACCTGATCATAGCAACTTTCAGAGATGACTCATTATGGACACAGCATTCAGGACTCATCTACCAGAATGTTTTATTTGCCTGGTGGACAGAAAGACATGCAAGACTCCTGATCACTTTGTTTCAATATGTTGATCCTGGTCTCTCTTGACTGAATGAACAGTTGGATTTGGATGATCACAAGACAAGGCTAACAGCGCAAGTGGGAAGAGAAAATGGTTCTCCCTGAAAAGAGATATCCAGAAGTCTCTCGTGGCAGGGATCCATAAAAATGTATCTAGTAAAGCTCTGAATTTCATCTATGCCCAGTAAATCACACCCAAGCAGAATTACAGAGATTGCATAATGGATGAGATCCCTTAAAGAATGAGTTTCAGTACTTGACCATACATCGTAATGAAAACTAGTTCTTTAGCCAAAAGAACATCTCCTAGAAATTGTTGCATTAAAATAGACAACAGTATAGGAGTATGAGCATTAATGAGGTAGGTGGTCAAACGGCAGAAAAAGGAGGTAGTTGCTAGACTCACGTTGCGAGTTCCTTATAACAGTGGTTAGAATCCTAGAAAATGAGAGTTGGAAGGGACCTCAGAAGATCATCTAGTCCAACCCCCTGCTCAAAAGCAGGACCGTCCCTAATTATATCACCCCAGCCAAAACTTTGTCTAGCCAGGTTTTATAAACCTCCAAGGATAGAGTTTTCATTACCTCTCTGGGTAACCTGCTCCATAGTGTTTTACTACCCTCTTAGTGAGAAAGTTTTTCTTAATATCCAATCTAAACTTCCCTTGTTGCAACTTGAGACCATTACTTTTTGTTCTGTCATCTGCCACCACTAAGAACAATCTAGCTCCATACTCAAACCACAAACTGGGTTCTCAAACTGTTGCCCGTGAGGCTACATTAACTGGCCCACATATTTTACCAGACCCTATCAAATTATAAGAAAAAAAATATATATAATGATCTGTGAGAAACTGTTAATTCATACAAGTTGTGAACCACTGCCCTAGAAGAGCTCTACCTATTTATCCTACTTACCAAGTATACCCACATATCTAAATAAATATTCCAACAATCATTCAAATAAAACAAAGCATAATTAAAGGAGCATCATAAAGTAACCGACATGGACTTCCTTGAAGAATTAAAGTAAAACAGGCCCTTAAATGCAGCACCAATAATGCCTACATAACCACAAACAAGATGTAAGCAAGGAAACTACAATGACTTATGCCGGCTTCTGAAAGTTTTCATTCTGGAATGGCTGCAGGTTGTTCCAGGGACTCTGGTCTAGAGCTTTGGTGCAAATACAGACCTTCAATAAATGCAGTATAATGTCATCCAAATACAATAAACTTCTTTTTACCATTTTTTTTCTTATTTACCACTCATTTGTTCCCAAATAGGATTTCTCAGATTCTCCTTGTACCATATGATATAGTGTGCTTGAAAAAAAATAATTTGAAGAAAAACCTGCTCTGCCTAAACTGGACATATTGGCTCAATCCTGGATAAGTGAATTGGAAATAAAGGAATAGTTTAAAATGAAGGAGTAGTATTGTTAAAATAGAAATAGTTGTATTATTCAAATAGAATAAGAAAAATTAGACACAAAATTAAGGCAGATAAACAGGGTTTAGGAGAACTGGCCAGCCACACAGCATAGATAACTAAAGTTCAGATTATTTAAATTTGGTTCATTCTATTTAATACGGGAAGCTCAATTTGACAGGTCAAGATATGGCAATATAGGTTATATAATGAAGGTAGAAAGAAAATTAGGTAAATCTCAGATTCACAGTTCTGATCCAAAACAGTAAAAATCAAACTCTATGTCAAAATCAAGCTTCCAAAAGCGACAAAAAAAGAGTTACAAATGTCCCACCAGAAACCTAAAGCATGTTAAGTGCAGATAAACACAAGTCAATTTATTCTTATGGACTTTTCATTATTTATTTCACTGCAGAAGAATGATGGCGAAGCCTATATAGATTCAGATCTAAAGACAAAAGAAGGCTTTTTATCAACACATTTTTCACAGATAAACAGGGTATGAACTAGCCTCAAAAGGAGACTGTATATAGGAGGATCCAGGATACAGAGGGAGGACACAGATTTATTCACCTAAGGTGAAGTAACAGAATAGAAGTAAAAATCAACTTACCCTAGTGCAACAGCTTTTTTTCATTTTCAGTATTATATATTCTATACAGTCATAAAATATATTAAAAAGAAACTCTTAGAACATTCTGTGAATATTTGCATTTTTGTACCATGCTATAAAAATCAAAGGATATTAAAATGACATGTTCACTTAAGAAGAGTACTTACGTCTATAGTTGTACATAAAGCAGGCCTGAGCTGCAATCATCCACTCCGCTCTAGTCTCACAGAAGATGGCAATGTTTGACTTTGGTTGCTGCCCCAGTATTCCTAAGCCATTTCCAAAATTAACAGCTTTAATGTAGACGTCATCATATGAGAGCCAAGTGTATTTTCCAAGGATAACCTAATAAAGATTATTAATATAGATATATAGAATGAGTATAATTTTAAAAGAATAAGCCTCAGGGTTTCAATAAAGACAATAATATAGCTTAAGCTTAAAAAAGATGGCTCTCAAAACTCTAAAAAGCAGTGAAATAAAATCCCTTTAGTTGCTATAAAGATCTATTCATAGATAATATGCTTTCATTAAACAACTTAAGCATGGGAAAGCCCACATTGCCCACCCCCCCAACCCCACCCCTCATCATCCCAGGATGCAAGCAGCGGTGGGAGCCAAGCCCCATTCCCCCATGAGCACCACGCCCACACCCCAGCTGAGCAGCACCTGCCCCTGCCCCCTCCCTCACTGCAGGGGGGTGGGGGTGGGGGGAAGAAGGGTTGATCTCCCCACCCCCCCCCACACACACACCTTCTCTCCCCGCTCCCCTTCCACCACAACAGACTTTCCAGCTGGAGGCAGCTCTCTATGATGCTAGGTTGTGCACCTCGCTGCCTGAGTGCTGGGCAGTGGCTGCGCACAGGCACGAGCATTTATGAGCCAAATTACTGGCACCATTGGGCCGATTTCCAATTTTCTTTATATTGGTACTGATCCGATATTGGACAGATGTATTGGTGCACCTCTAACTGGCCCCCCAAGGTATTTCTATTGGCACCCCACGCTACTTGCCCACTACCAATCCAGAGAACTGCACTGATTTCAGTTTCATAAGACATCAAGGCTACCTTTATTTCTCAGGCCATGAAGTTCTTGCTACACAGTTGGAAAGTAGAGGTGTACCAATATATCAGTCGCGTATCAGATCATCTCCAATAAAAGAAAAATTGACATTAAGTTGGTAGGGGCGCACCGACAGATTTTGGGGGCCAATACTGATAGCCAATTTTTAAGGAGGCGTATCAGCCAATACTGATCCAATTTCCAATACAGCAGCATCCAACTGGTAAGTCTGTTGTGGTAGAATAAGGGGGAAGAAAGGGGCATGAGGAGCCAGAGCAACACCCGCCCCCCCCGCCTGTGAGGGAGGGAGTAGGGCAGGTGCTGGGGCAGATGCTGCCCAGCCAGGGCGGGGCACAGAACAGAGCCATGGCTCATCCAGGGGGGGTGGGAGGGTACCTGTGGCTGCATGCACCCCAGGAGGACACAGGGCGCAAGGGAGTTGGGCGTGTGCCCCCTGGATCTGCGTGGGGTGAAGCGGGATGCAGCTGCCGGCTAGAGCCGGGGCTACACAGGGCTCTTCTCAGTGGGGGTTGAGCTCGGGGCAGGCAGCAGTGGTGGGGGGCTGCAGCCACCCAAAATTTCACTGTAGCCCCCCTGCCAACCCTCCCCCTCCCAGGCAGGGGCTGCTGGGAAAGTCCAGCTGCCAGCGAGATCCACCATTTTGCCCACCCTTATATAAAGGCTTAGTCTATCTACACTTTGAGTTTTGCTAACAGAAGGTTCTGCCAGCAGAACATTGACTGTGCCCATATTCATAGCAGCTCTCCTGTGGCAGCAGAAACCCTTTGTTCTACTGATAGAACAATGCCAACACTGCAAGGGACATAAAGTTTCTGCCACAGCTCATGTATGGGGCTCATACTTTCTGCCATGTGCTTTCATGGTCTAAGTATACATGGTCAAAAAGCCAGAGGCTAAATCGATTCAATCTTTTCAGGCTAGTCTAAACTGTGTTGACTGAACCAATAAGCAAGTGAACAGACATTCACTTCTGATTCCAGAAATGCAGCCACATGCCTGCAGTGGCTCAGGCCAGAAGCTAGAGAGCACTACAGCACTCCATCCTGCCACTGTCAAAGGGAAGGGAAGACAGAAGCCCTTCAAGGCTTTCCTCCCCTCCCTGCTCAAGCGGAGGGGGCGTGGCCAGCCCCAGCCTGGGGTCAGCATACTGAGACCAGAAGGGGGGCTTCACATCCCCCTCCCTAGCTTACATAGGACCCCAGCCCCAATCTGCCTGGGGACAAGGGCGGGGGGGGGGGGGGAGGGAGAGACCCTGCCAGGCTTTTTTTCTCCACTCCCCACTGGAGCAGAAGCCCCTGCCATGGTTTTGCCCTCCCAAAGTGGGGGTGACCATGCTCCAGCCAGCAAGTCTCGGGCTGAGGTAGGGAGGCCTTCCCTGGCTGCACAGGACCACAGCCTGGGTTTTCCTTGGGGTCAGAGGAGCAGCCCCTGTCAGGCACTCACCCCCTGCTCAAGCAGAGACCTGTGAGCATGCCCACACCCAAATCACTCTCCCCCCACCCCACCTCAGCCTGCCAGCCTGGCTTCTTTGCCCCTGCCAAGCAGTTCCTGGCTGGGGTCCCTTGCGGGGGCAGCAGGGAGGGGCAAGCAGTGGAGAAGGAGGGGTTTAAACCCCTCTTACTGGTTCTGCCCTGGGGAGCAGCCCCTGCCACGCTTCTGCCTCTTCCCCCACCCCATGGCTCCCCACTCAAGACGGGGAGAGGGCTGCTCTTACCAGGGTTTTTTCCCCTCGAGCAGAGGACAGGCAGCATGGCCATGCCCCAGCTCTGGGCTGGCATGCTGAGATAGGGGGTGGCCTGAGGCGGGGTGGGGGGAGAGTGAGTTTAAACCCCCCTTCTCCCCTCCACAAGCAACCTCAGCCAGGGACTGCCTGGCCCCCACCTCAGCCTGACAGCCTGGCCAGCATCTGGCCACAACCCTGCCCCTCCGCTCAAGTGTGGAGCAGCTGAAAAGCCAGGCAGGGGCTGCTTCGCAACTCCCAGGGAGTCCCTGGTTGGAGGCCCTTGCAGGGTGAAGGGTGGGGTTTAAACCACCTCTCCCCTCCCTCCCCCCTCAGCGTGCTAGCCTGGCCAGTGTTGGGCTGGACTCCTGCCTCCCTGCCAGGCAGACCCTGGCTGGAATCCCGGGGCAGCAAGAGGGGGCTTAAAGCCCCCTCTCCCTGTCTGCCTGGCCCCAGGGTCTGGCTACCCTGCTTCCTCCATTCCAATGCTGAGTGGGGGAAAGGCCTGGCATGGGCTGCTCCACCCTGGCAGGCAGACCCTGCTGCTGTCTGAAGCTGGATTTCCCACCCCCACCTCTTCTAAGCTAACCAGAGTAGTATCACTGCTCTGGCTAGGAAGCAGAGGCAGAGCCAACCCTGGTCTCTGGAGCAGATAGCCCAGCCCAGCCCAGGGCTGCAAAGCACCCTGGGATGCTGGGAGAATGTGAAGCAAGGGGTCTGGGACAGAAGTTCCATAAATCGGTTTGACCTAAATCAGTTAATTTTGATATTTCATCCAACCAGGTTTATCTTAAACTGGTTTTGGCCATTTTGTAAGTGGTTTAAGTGCACTGAACTTCTGTTCTGTTACAGGCTTAAGCCAGTTTCTGATTACTTAAACCGTTTTTTGTGCAACTTCCATCCCTAGCCATGCTGTAAATCCTTTTAACAACTAGTCCCTTCTAGGCTGTACTAGCTGTGCTGGCAAAGCGCCTGCTATAGTGGTGTCAATGACTGGCAGGAACTGCGCAGTCACCAGAAACTAATCAAGTGACTTCATGTGTAAGCATTACTGCAGTGGCATCTGTCTGCTGGCAGAGGGTGCTTTTTACACAGGCAAGTCTCAAGATCATCCTGGAAACTCACATTTGCTGCCTGCACATTCATTTCTCTGCGCAAAGCCCTGAGACAACTTGGAAAATACCATATTTTTGCATATAGCACACCCCCATATGCACACACACCTTCATTCTTTAGGAGGGAGTCTGAAGGGGCGGGGGGGAGGGAGGGGGAAATCTACTGAGGTAGATAAACAGCAGCAGCTAGGGAGCCAAGCCTGCTCCCAAGTCTTGTGCCAGCCCTGCATGAGTTAGGCCTCCGCACCAGTCAAATACGCTGGTCCAGGGCTGCATGAAGAGCTTGACCCTGTACGCTGGCTCTGGAGCCACATGTTAGGTCGAATCCAGCATGGAATCCAGGACCACGCTCCAGCTCCAGAGCTGTGTGCTAAGGCTGACCCCACATGCTGTCTCTAGGGTTGTATGTCAAGCCCAGGACTATGCACCAAGTCCCGGAAGGACCAGGCACATGGCTCCAGAGCCAGCACATGGTTTCAGTCTTGGCAAACAACCCCAGAGGCAGCACACAGGGTCAGACCCAGCAGGTAGCTACAGAGCCAGAACAGAGTCCTAGGCAGTGCATGGGGTCAGACCCAGCAGGTGGCTCTGGAGCTGGCATGTGAGATCACACCTAACACACCAGGTCCAGGGCTGTATGCCGGTTAGATTCGGCATGCTGAGTCCTGCCATGTACCAACCCTGTGCATGCCAACTCAATCCAGCGTGTGGTTGGAGAAGTGGCCTCTCCAGGGGTCGGGAAGTTTCAGGGGAAGTGGGCAGTGGCAGCATTGACTGCTGCGGCTTCCAGAGCTGTGACAATGAACATTGGCACTGCTTCACCTCCGCTGCCCCTTCCCTCCTCACACCTTATTTCTGGACCTAAAGAGATTGCTTCCATGCATATAATGTGCACCTCCATTTTCCCCAGCTGGTTTGGGGTAAAAAGTGCAAAATACAGGTGAGGAAATACAATCTTAGAGTATAGCCTTACAGTTCACTGAAGAACTTCAGTCTCATACACCAACATCACTGGTTGAAAAGAGGGCGTGGGAGAGAATACAAAAACTGAAACTAGAACATAAATTATAAAACCAACAAGCACTCACTGCATCTGTCATCCACCTTAGTTGTTACCAAACCAACTTCTTTAGCAACAATGAATGTTGAAAGTATGTCTCAAAAAACAAACTATCTAATGGTCAGAAAAAAGTATTCTAATTTCCACAGAATAAATCTTCTTCCAAAAAAACCCCAAAAGTGCGACAAAGCATACAAGACTAAGACTTTATTTTGGAGTTATTATGCAAACACCTCTATATACATTATGCAAACACAAGTGCCACTTACAACTTGATTCTCTAGTAGCAATTCCTATAACTATGTACTTATTTATATCTAGGTTGGATACTTATAACTAGTCAGGAGTTTTTCTTCTTCAAAAATAACTTATTTTTGTTGGAAAACGCAGAAGTGTTACAGGAACATGTCAATCCAGACAAGCTTTTGAGTTGGAACCTACCTGTGCTACCTCAGGTGATTTCCCATGAGGCTTGGGTTCCCTAGTTGCCTGCCAAGAGGCCCCCTACGTAGCATGGAAGCCCAGACAGACTACATGATTTTGAGAATGCAAAACACTGCAGATTCCACCAATTCATATTTGAATTTTGAGCCTAATCTGGGGAGGAGGAGGTGCGGAAGATTTTTTTTTTTTTTTTTAAAGAAAGGCAGAGCAGAGGGTCTGTATACCAGAAAATTTACTAGTAGCTCTACAAAGCCACCTGCAACAGAGACAGAAGCCCCACTTTTACTACCACGAAGAGCTACTAGAAGGAGGGAAAAATCACGAAACAGTTCTGAGCATACTGTACCAAGGAATCTACCTGTGCAACTTCAAAAACATCATTATACCTTATTTAATACTGTCTGATTAGAGTGGCCACCGATGCAACCCCAGAATAAAGGGCACTGCCCTGGTGATGGGCAGGACCACCGACACCCATTTGGCCAATCACAGAAAATTAGGGTTGGAAGAGACCTCAGGACGTCATCAAGTCCAATCCCCTACTCAAGACAGGACCATCCCCAATTAAATTATTCCAGCCAGGGCTTTGTCAAGCTGGGCCTTAAAAGCCTCCAAGGGTGGAGATTCTACCACCTCTCTAGATAACCCATTCCAGTGCTTCACCACCCTCCTAGTGAGAAAGTTTTTCCTAATATTCAACCTAAACCTCCCTTTCTGCAACTTGAGACCTTTGCTCCTTGTTCTGACATCTGCCATCACTGAGAACACAGTCTAGCTCCATCCTCTTTAGAATCACCCTTCAGATAATTGAAAGCTGCTATCAAATCCCCTCTCAGTCTTCTCTTCGCCAAACTAAATAAGCCCAGTTCCCTCAGCCTCTCCTCATAAGCCATGTGCCCCAGCCCCCTTACCATTTTTGTTGCCCTCCACCGGACTCTCTCCACCTTGTCCACATCCTTTCTATAGCAGTGGGGAAGCGGGGGAGGGGCACTGGCCCCACTCATTGCTGCTGATTGGCTGAGGTGGTGGCCCCTCAATCAGAGGTGAGGGGCAGCTGCCACAACCATGGCCAATCAGCAGCACGGGATGGGGCCCTTGGGCCAATGAGCAGCAAGGGGCCTGGCAACCACAAAAAGGCCACCATCCTTCTTCCCTCACTGTCTGACTCAGAACCCTGCCCCTCCTGGCTGCGCACCACCCCACCTCTAGGCACAGCCAAAAGAATCATGAGGACAAATGATTGACATGGATTTCCACCACTGAACTGAAAAACAGGATTTTCTACAGTCCATTCCCGATTCAGAATTGGACAGGGGATAAAGAGTTTAAAAACAAGACGGTCAGGTATAAAAAAGAACCAATGGCCACCTACTGCTAATATAAATCTGCAGAATACATGCTCAGGTCAAAACAACAAATTACTTGGAAATGAAAAACTGAATCCCTGGAGAAAACAAGAATTAAAAAAAAGATTTCAAATGTAGCATGTTCAAAAAGATTTGTCTTTAAATTGTATACCAATTTGGTACAAAACATCTTAAGGATGGTTCTACTAGCACTTCCCTTCACCAAATGTTAGCAATGTCATGGGAAGCAAATAAAATAGTGGAAGTGACGCATCAGAAAGATAATGCTGTTTGGGGAGAGAGAGGGAAAAATTTATCTACAGAGGAAATTTTAAACGTATACTTCCTGTTCTCCTCTGTTTCAACATCCCTTAGAGTATATGTTTCTTTGGGCCCCTCTAGACATGCAGGTAAAGGCACGATGGGATCTAATGTACAATCCACACAATCATGCCTTCTCCCATGCCACAGGTACTACATGATCCCGGGCTCCCCCTGAACCAGCAAGAAGCAGGTTCACATGACTAGGAGCCCCCTCAGCTGACGGGGCTCCCAGCCACAACCCTTGGGGCTCAGAGATCACAGCAGCTGTAATCTCCCAGCCGTGAGGCACTCCATGCACCCCCATGGCTGGGAGACTGCAGCAGATGCTGCAGGGGCCCACCACGCACTCCTAGGGCTGGGAGATCACAGCCACACCCCACAGCTGCCAGAACCCAGAGTTCAACAGCTGCAGACTATATGGTCCCAGCAGTGCCCCGTGGCTGCTGGGACTCAGGAGCTGCACAGCCACAGGGCACAGCTGAGACCCAGAATCTGCAGCTGCCAGGGGCGAGAGTTCCCTCAGCTGCAGGTCTCCCAGCCTGAGCTGTGCATGGTGCATCCCTGTGGCTGGGAGCCAAGTCAGCTGATGGGCCTCACAGCTGCAGGGGCAGACCCTAGTACAGGTGTAAATTAAAGCTGGATAGCAGCCAGCTGTAAACTTATTACACATTTTCAAGCAATTTTATAGCTGGTTGGACTTCTTATAGTGCAGCTTAATTCACTCGTGTAGCCAGTCTAAATTAATTGTACAATTTACCTGTATCCCACAATTACCAGATTATGCGTAGAGGGGACCTTTGATTCCTATTCCCCGATTCCCACCTCCCTACCCCATACTGCTCATGACATGAGATTACCCTGTCTCTAGGCAAGTGCCCCTTCTTTCTGCCTTGCCTGGTTCTTTTATTTAAGCCTCTGATGCAGTGGTTTCTTTTGCCCCTTGCCATATTTATGGCTACCTTATCTAAAAATCCATTTCCCTCTTCATGCCCTATCATAGATTCACAGATGTTAGGGTCAGAAGGGACCTCAATAGATCATTGAGTCCGACCCCCTGCATAGGCAGGAAAGAGGGCGTG
>NW_005843377.1:142390-143193 GCF_000455745.1 Alligator sinensis | reverse complement strand
GTCTGACCAGCGCCCAATAGAGGGGAAGTATCACCTCTTTGGATCTATTCGTCATGCATCTGCTGATGCACGATAAAGTGCCATTAGCTTTTCTGATGGCTTCGTCACACTGCCGACTCATGTTCATCTTGGAGTCCACTAGGACTCCGAGATCCCTTTCCGTTTCCATGCTACCGAGCAGGTCATTTCCTAGGTATTTGCTGGACATTTTTCCTCCCTAGGTGCAGCACTTTGCATTTCTCCTTGTTGAATTGCATTCTATTGTTTTCTGCCCATTTGTCCAACCTGTCCAGGTCTGCCTGTAGTTGTTCCCTGCCCTCCGGTGTGTCCGCTTCTCCCCACAGTTTTGTATCATCCGCAAACTTGGACAGAGTACACTTCATCAGTGACTTGGACGAGGGAGCGAAGACATTAAAGAGTATCGGTCAAAGGACCGAGCCCTGCGGGACCCCACTGCCCACGTCCTTACCGGTCGATACCGACCCATCCACCACCATCCGCTATCCTCCTCTTCACATCTCCATCAAACTGCTGTCCCTGGTCTACCCTCATCATTGCCTCTGGTTCAATACAACTCCTAGAGCGGGGGGAGGGGGAGGAGGAGGAGGGGGCAAAATGTGGCCCATGGGCCAGATCTGGTGCACCAGGCATTTTCCATCTGGCATATGACACCCACTAACTAACTGTATGCCACCCAGCCCTTCCATCCACTAGGATGAGAGTGAGGCACCCACATATACACTACCCCCAACATATCCTATGGAACCTCACTCCCACCCTAGTGGGTGAAAGAGCCCAGCCAG
>NW_005843377.1:138006-142380 GCF_000455745.1 Alligator sinensis | reverse complement strand
GGGGGGGGGGGCCTCCTGCCACTGCTGCAGCCACCAGGGCACCTACTCGGCTTTCCCAGCGTCCTGCTCATTCTAGGCAGCAGGTAGGGAAGCAGCAGGGACTGGGGGGGGCGGGGGGGGAGATGCAGCTGGGCAGAGGCAGGGAGCATGGGGCTGGGGCTGGTGGCAGCATGGAGCCCAAGCCCAGGGAGTGGTGGCAGCAGCAAAACAGAGCTCAGGTGGGCAGGGTGTGGGAAGGAGGGAGTGTAGGGACCCCTCTCTACACTCCCCCATGGCACGTAGCTCCTGACAGCAGCAGCAGGTGGGGGTGCTTGTGCCCAGTGTGGGTGTTAGTGCCTGGCAGTGTATGACTCCAACCGGTGCTGCACACCACGGTGAGGAGCGCAGCCTGCCTGGCCGGGCTGCCTCTATAACCAAGGCTCCACGCACGTGCAGTTCCTGCACTCACATGCCACTGGAGGGAAGCCGTGCATGCTGGAGCTAGTCGTCTTCCCTGCCTCCTGCCACACAGGTCCCAGGGCTCCACCAGAAGTGGAGCGGAGCTTGGCCCTTGTTTCCCTGTGGAGACCTGTGAGCCAGGGGGCAGGGAAGGCAGCCAGCATGGGGCTTCCCTCTAGTATTGTGCGAGTGCAGGGGCTGCCTGTGCGCAGCAAGGAGCCCCCATGACAGAAGTGGCCTGGGCAGGCAGGCTGTGTTCCTTGCCGTGAGGTGCAGCACTGGCTGGAGCTGTGTACCGCCAAGCACCAGCACCCTGAGTGCTCCCACTTGCTGCTGCTGCCAGTTGGGGCTACACGCCATGCAGGGAATATGTAAAGGGTCCCCACACCCAGCACTTTTCCTCACACCCCACAAATGCCACACACCCACATATACACCCCCCCAACATATTCTATTGCTCCCCCATACACACAGCCACACCCCCTCAGAAACCTCCTCCACCCCCACCATACACACACCTACCACACTCCCTACACAACAATAAAGTCTTAGTCTTGTATATTGAGTTATTATGTAAACCACCTCTATATAAACCATGCAAGTGCAAATCATGACAAGAATATTTTTGTAATGAAATTAAGTTATAGTAGGTGTTTGAATTTTAGTGTATGATTTTTTTTTCCTTGTTCTAAAATGACAGCCCTTCACCTACCCCCAAAAGGAGTCTTTCTCGGGAGCAAGGGGAGGGACAAAGGTTAGGGGTTGGGGTGGGACTTCCAGTCTGAAGATGACCAGGGAGAGGGGCAAATGTCAAGGAGTCGGGCTATCCATACAGCCCTCAACAGCTCACTAAAACTTATTAAGCAGCTCTCCAGCTGTAATAAGTGCCCACCCCTGTCCTAGAGCTACATCAGTTAATAAAGGCTGTTCTCTTTCCATATTTACCAAGGTACCTTTTAAAATCATCCCCTAATTGGCATTCCCCAAAATACAAGGACGCAGTTTCTATCAACAGGGCTTACAAAAATAAAATGCCTCATCTGCCTTGGTAAATATTAATAAATTTCTTTGGAATTTTGATTTTTTTTTCCCCTCAGACATTTTCACCATCTTGTAGAAATTTCTACTATCTTATGGGACAGAAAAATAAATAGTGCAAAAAAATGGTCTAATGGGTCAGAAAGTGAGCCTTATTTTCATCATTTGAAGCATTAGAAATTTATAGTTCAAGTTCTTTTCAAGGTAACATGCAAAAGGTATCTTGAGTTAGTTTAATATTTTATTTAGTCATAATCAGTGCCAAGATGAAGATCAATTTTACCAAATTTGACTCTTAATAAATAAAAACAATCCTGCCTTTAAAGAACAAAGCATCAATATTAATAGGTATACTTTCCAATCTATAGCACTCAATGCCAATCTTAATAGCCAACATACAATAGAAAAATCCTCATCCCTCCAACAGTAGCATATATGCTGAATTTTACAAACTTGAATACACATACACCTAAAGTTCAGTTTTGGTGTTCGCAGGAGTACAGTCCATCAGACTGAAAAGTAACAAGAATTTCTCATTTAGTAGACTTTTTATCCAAACATTAAGACAGAAATACAAGGCAGTAAAGTACTTCTAAAAACACCCTTGAAAAAATGAGTCAGAAGAGTGGAAAGAGAGATAAATACTGCCCTCTAGTGCATATTTTATGCACTAAGCAGCAAATTGCTAAAAAATAAAAGGATAACGTAGATTAATGTACACATTCTACTTGTTTTTTTTTTAAATGTCATTATGTAATGATGACATTGCTAAATAAATGCTAAATTAACATTTGGAGCTCCATTTTTATGTATAAATAATAATACATTAGTATACTTTAAATAAAAAGTAAATATATTTTCCAGAGATTATTATATTAGAAAAAGAATAATAAAAGCTGCTTGGATGTTTTCTCATTTCACTCCATAGAGAACACAATTATGGCACAGACATGACAATTTATACTCTATTTTAGATTTTTCTCCATGTGAGTTAACAATTAAGACTGAATTAAACCCTAAAGTGCATGTTTTAGTCTTGCTTACAAAATTTATCTTGGTATCAAGTTCTGAAACTTTGGAAATTTATGTTATCTATGTAAAAGTCCACCTCTTTACAAAAATCTCACCAAAGTGGTTGCCTCTGTAACATCCTGCAGTGATTTAATTATGCAGTGTGAGAAAAACATAGTTTTACCAGTTTCTAATTTTGCACTTCTTAAATTTCACTGAACATCTTCCTGTTATGAAACAGGAAGAAAATAGGGCTGTGCGAAATTTCACTGGCTGTTTCGTTTCAACACTGTTTCGACTCATTTTGAGCTCGAAACAGCAAAATCGAAACTAAAGGCTTTGAAACAGCCCCAAAATGAAATGAGGGAGTCAAAACATTTTGAAAGTTTCAAAACATTTCAAGTTTCAAAGCTGGGCTTGCCTGCAGCTAAAGAGAAACTGAGGCAAGGGGAGGGGCAGCGAAAAGGACTGCTCTGATATTGACATGTGCTGGCCAGTGACTGTGATCCTTTCCTGAGGTCCCTTCCAATCCCAGTGCTCTGGGGGAGGGACGAAAAAACAGCATAAAAACCACTGTTTGAACTGAGCTTTCTCTGTGCCTTCACACCTATAAGTGACACGAGTTTTGCTCTGAACAGTTTGAGGTGTAGTTTCCCAGAAACACCTGCAACTATCTCCTTGAAAGCTGGCAGGCTTCATGGCTTCATCAAGGGCTACAATGCCTACAGTTTTTATCCTGCCACACCTTAACATACACACGTGACACGAGTTTTTGCTTTCAACGCTTAGGTGAAGGGGTTTCTGGGAAACTGCATCTCAATCTCCTTGTACCTTGGCAGGCTTCGTGGCCTCATAAGGGGCTACCATCCCTGCAAGTTTCATCTGAATCAGGCAAGAAATGACAAAGTTATAGGCAGTTTCATGCTTCCCCATTATAGCCTATGGGCAAAACGTCAAAACAGCAAAAAACAGTTTTGATGACACAAAATGGAATAGTGCTTTTGAAACTAAACGAAACTCGAAACAAAACACTGTCCTGTAGAAATGGCAAAACAGAAGTCGAAATGGTACTGTTCCACACAGCCCTAGAAGAAAAGAAACACCAAATCCAATTTCTATAAAGCATTTATTTGACACATTTCTGTGATATCCATCCTTATTCCTCTCCTGTCTAATGTAAATAAATCCAATCTCATCTCTCTGTTAAATTTCCCATAACCCTAATCCTTCTTGTCACATTTCTCAGAACCATTTGTAATTCGAATTTTTTTAAACAGGGTGGCCAATACACGACAAAGCTGTACCATTGATCATAACAGCATTATTTTTCCTTATTATTTTTCATTTTGTTCCTTACACATCCTAACGTCTCATTTGCTTTCACGACCACAGTTGCAGAAAGAGTTGGATATTACTATTATACAGTAAACAAAAGAAACAAAAACAAAAAATCCTGTTTCCTTCATAAATACTTGTTACCACCATTTAAAGGAGTTTGAAGCTACTCATTTCTGCCAAACACATGCATGCTGTATTTACCACTATTCAAATAAATCCCCATTCGCTAAATTAACAAAAAAAACCCAACAAAAAACTGCATTGTAAAGGTATAACTCTAGCTAAAGGCTAATTCGGTGAGTTGGCACTGAAAGCAAAATATGGATTCCAGTGGCTGTATTACTAGCAATAACGCCTGAGAACTCAGCTCATCTTTCAGAATTTATGGGGCCTATAGGGCTAAAAAGATACTTGAAAATATACCGTTCTCTTATGAACTAAGCGGCGGTGGAGCCATGTACCGTTCGGGACGGGACGAGCCCGGCCGGAGCGGCAGGGGCTCAGCTGCATTTTCCCCCTGCCTGCATCGGTCAGTCCCGAACGATACAT
>NW_005843377.1:134826-137885 GCF_000455745.1 Alligator sinensis | reverse complement strand
CCCCCGAGCCGCCAGAGGCAGCGGCAGAGCCATGTGCCACTCGGGACTGACCGGCGCAGGTAGGGGAGAAAGTGCAGCTGAACCCCTGCTGCTTTGGCCAGGCTCATCCTGTCCTGAGCAGCACATGGCTACTCCTCTTCCCACATGCACCGCATTGGCAACATCAAGCTGATGCGGTGCGTGTGGGAACCTTGCCCCTTCCCCAGCCCTCCAGCAGTCATTAGGAATCTGCTGAGGGGCTGGGGGAGGGACAAGGGGTGCGAATGAAAGTAAACAGTGTTTACTTTCCTTTCCTGTCACAGCACTGCGGGCCTCAGAAAATGCCTTGGAGGGCTGCATGGCGCCCCGTGGGCCTTATGTTGGACAAGCCTGGTCTAGAGTACACTGAAGTGTAGACATAGCCTAGCAGAACTTGTTTTTGCAAGCAGATGGGTAAAAATGAATCCCTCTGTAAAACTTATGAAAATTGTGTAGCACACTGATAAAACCATACTTCATTGGCACTAGATGCCCCAGAGTGTGCTAATGTTTCTGGCATTCATTTTGGATGGAAGATCTATATATGTTCTTTCACACTGGTGAAATGTAACTAGGCAATCCCATACTTTTACTGATAAAACCTTTTATCAAACATAGCATCATTTATTCTCTCTGGTCTCCTTTCAGGAAAATCTTTTAAGCTCTATGAAAAGATTCCCGAGATGATATCCAGGCTGTACTGAAGTCAAAGGAATTTTTTTTTTATTAACTTTTAATGAGTTCAGGATTTCATGCTTGCTGTATTGTAATTTCAAATGATAAAATCCAATTTACATTTCAGAAGCAGTATAAGGGCTGCAGTTTTGTTCTTCAAAAATTTGGACTGTTTATTTGTATGGTACAAAATAAGGAACAGCAACCCAAAAATGTCATTCCCACAGCCCAAATTCATTTCTTGGTCATGAACAGAATTACAGTAAAAGTTCCGTTAACCGGCACCTTGCAAGCCAGCATGCTGGCTTGTAAGGTGAAGTGAAACCGAAAGTGCTCACCGTGAGTGGCACTTCCTGTTTCTCCGAGCCCCCACGGCCCGGGGCAAAGCAGCTTGAGCTGCTGAGCCCCAACAGCCCAGGGGCATAACAGGCTCTGTGGAGCCCGCCTCCCGCTCCTGCAGGGCCCGTCGGCCGCCGTGGGGGGCGGGGGGGGGGGGGGGGGGGGGGGCGGTAAAGCCCCGGATGTGGCGGGAGAGTGGCTGCTCAATTAACCGGCATATTTTGTAATCCAGCATCCCCCTTTCCCAGGGGATGCCGGATAGCAGAGCTTTTACTGTAGTTAAATGAACTTTCCTTTAATTTTTATTACAAAATATTACTTAAAATTACACCCTATTTATTTTTTCCAATTAAACTTGTTTTCCACTAAATTTGCATCTGTCCTCAAGACTTATAAGTATAAAAAACTAAAGACTGGACTGCTCTCCTATTGACATTTAAAGATGTTAGCATTAGATAAATATATAGTTGTTTAAATAATCACAAGTAAAGAATAACTATTAATGGATTAATGTCAGAGATGTCAAGTGGGGCTCCAGCAGTGTCTGTTACGAGCCCATGGCTGTAAGCACTGGATTTATGACCCAGATACCTTGTTATGGGCAGACCCAAAACCATCAGACTGACCATGACCTTTCCATTTGATAGTAGGTGAATTTTACTGATACACAGTGACAGCAGGTAATAATGCAAACACTTCTATACCTACCAGTCCTAGAGCTGTCGTCAGAGGAAAGGTGCATCTAGCCAGTACGCAAGCTTCACCATGAGGTTCTCTCTTGAATGTCAGATGTCAGTAGCCTGGAGGCCGAGGCCTACTCCCTCCCATTGGGGCAGGTGAGACAGGCTGGTGGTATGCTCTCTGTCCATAGTGGCCTCAGGTTCCCCTCTCCGAGACCCTTTGCTGCTCTGAACTCCCTTCTTTTGTATTCTTTCCCGCTCCTAATGACTCTTCATCTCTGGCCATTGCCAACTGGCCTCTGTGATGGTCATACTGTCCATGTTCTGTCCTATCAGCATATTCCTTTGTTTCACAAACCTAACACATGCACACATCCTAATTTAGGCTTTACCGGTATCCTCCTAATTTAGTCCGTGTCCCCAAATCTGGAAATCTCAAGGGCTCTGCAAACTGGGCACTGACCTGATGCCACCTTATTTCACACTATGGAACACCGTGTTGCATCTTTAATTTCACAGCCCATGTGTCTGTTTGCTACATGCCTGTATCAGACACAGCAGGATTTGATGAAACTGTCATAAACAGGCCCTGGAACATTATTCTAATGCATATCTACTTTACCTATAAGCCAATTTCCAAAAACCAACCTCTAAATGCCAGTTTTCTACCTATCAAAGGCCATTTGATATTTTAATAGATTTCATAGACATTAGGGCTGGAAGGGACCTTGGAATTCTTCATGGGGAGTAATCATTTCATAGACATTAGGGCTGGAAGGGACCTTGGAAGATCATCGAGTCCAGCCCCCCGCCCAAAGGGCAGGAAGTCAGCTGGGGTCATAGGATCCCAGCAAGATAAGCATCCAGTTTCATCTTGAAGGTGTTCAATGAAGGCGCTTGAACCACCTCCGGTGGCAGGCTGTTCCAGACCTTGGGGGCTCGGACAGTAAAGAAGTTCTTCCTTATGTCCAGCCTGAAACGATCTTGAAGTAGTTTGTGACCATTCGACCTCGTCATCCCTTGGGGTGCTCTGGTGAACAAACGTTCCCCCAGATGCTGGTGGTCACCCCTGATAAACTTGTAGGTGGCCATCAGATCACTCCTGAGCCTAAGCTTTTTCAGGCTAAAGAGCCCCAGGGCTCTCAGCCTGTCATCGTAGGGTCTGCTTCCCTGACCTCTGATCATGCGCATGGCTCTTCTCTGGACTCTCTCAAGCTTCTCCACATCCTTTTTGAATTGTGGAGCCCAAAACTGGACACAGTACTCCAGCTGCGGCCTCACTAAGGCCGAGTACAGGGGGAGAATGAAGTCCCGGGATTTGCTTGAGAAGCATCTATGGATGCAAGC
>NW_005843377.1:130733-132452 GCF_000455745.1 Alligator sinensis | reverse complement strand
GGAGCAGGTCAGCCAGTCTGGCTGAGAAGAGCCTCCTCCCTAGGGGAGAGAGGTGGAGGCCATCTCTTCCCAGCAGCTCGCTGCCTCTCTCGCCAAAGAGCGGGCTGTGGTCATGAAAGCCAAAGCCTTCCTGACGACACCAGCGCTGCAGTCTTTGGTTGACCACATAGATCCTCCTGTCCCTTCTCAGCCCATAGCCTGATACTGGGAGGATCGACGAGAACACTACCTGTGCCCCCAGACCCTTAAGCCCCGCTCCCAAATCCCTGTAGCGCCTCATGATCTGGCTGGGAGTGCTCCGAGCAGTGTCATTGGTGCCCACATGAATAAGGAGCATGGGATAGTGGTCTGTGGGTTTAAGGAGCTTTGGGATCCTCTCCGTAATGTCCCGGATGCGGGCCCCTGGGAAGCAGCAGACTTGCCGGGCTAAGGGGTCGGGGTGGCAGATTGGCCCCTCAGTCCCCCTCAGGAGGGAGTCTCCCACAACAAACACCTTACGTTTTTTCTTGGGGAGAGCAGGGGCGGGAGCTGCAGTTGGGACCATGTTGCCTGTGGGGGCCGGCAACTCAGCAGGCTCTGCTGGGGCAGCAAGAGGTGCGTACCTGTTGCTTAGTTCTGGTCGGGTAGCGGCCTTGGTGCAGCGGGCCTTAGGGCCCTTGATCCTTTTGATTAATGTCTTGAATCCAGAGATAAAGTGTAAATTACGGATTTGGAGATTATTAAAAAAAACTGAGAGGGGATACAGGATGGAATTAAAATTCAAAGTCATCTTGATAAAAATGAAGAACTGAGATAGGAAAAACAAATGAAATTCAAAGACAAATTTATACCAGGAACAAAAAACCAAATGCAAAAAATTCAGAAGAGCGATTCATAGATGTTAGGGTCGGAAGGGACCTCAATAGATCATCGAGTCCGACCCCCTGCATAGGCAGAAAAGAGTGCTGGGTCTAGATGACCCCAGCTAGATGCATATCCAACCTCCTCTTGAAGACCCCCAGGGTAGGGGAGAGCACCACCTCCCTTGGGAGCCCATTCCAGACCTTGGCCACTAACTGTGAAGAAGTTCCTCCTAATGTCCAGTCTAAATCTGCTCTCTGCTAGCTTGTGGCCATTATTTCTTGTAACCCCCGGGGACACCTTGGTGAATAAAACCTCACCAATTCCCTTCTGTGCCCCCATGATGAACTTATAGGCAGCCACACAAGGTAGCCTCTCAACCTTCTGTTGCGGAGGCTGAAGAGGTCCAGATGCCCCAGTCTCTCCTCAGAGGGCTTGGTCTGCAGGCCCTTAAACATACAAGTGGCCCTTCTCTGGACCCTCTCCAGGTTATCCACATTCCTCTTGAAGTGCGGTGCCCAGAATTGCACACAGTACTCCAACTGCGGTCTGACCAGTGCCCGATAGAGGGGAAGTATCACCTCTTTGGATCTATTCGTCATGCATCTGCTGATGCACGATAAAGTGCCATTAGCTTTTCTGATGGCTTCATCACACTGCCGACTCATGTTCATCTTGGAGTCCACTAGGACTCCAAGATCCCTTTCCACTTCCGTGCTACCCAGCAGGTCATTCCCTAGGCTGTAGATGTGCTGGACATTTTTCCACCCTAGGTGCAGCACTTTGCACTTCTCCTTGTTGAACTGCATTCTGTTGTTTTCTGCCCACTTGTCCAACCTGTCCAGATCTGCTTGCAGCTGTTCCCTGCCCTCCGGCGTG
>NW_005843377.1:127963-129726 GCF_000455745.1 Alligator sinensis | reverse complement strand
CTCCCTTTGTGCCCGAAGGATCATTTCCTTAAGGCACAGCCACCCTTCTTGGGCTCCCATCATTTCAAAACTCCTACTCTGCAGTGCGTCCTTGACTAAATCGCCTGAGTTCATTGAAATCAGCTTTCCTAAAGTCTAGCACTTTCACCCTACTAGTTACCTTACCCACTCGACGTCTTATGAAGAATTCTATTATTAGGTGATCACTGTCCCCCAGATGGCTACTGATCTGTAGGTCCCCTACCATGTCATCCCCCATTGCCAATACCAGATCGAGTAAGGCATTCCCCCTAGTGGGACCATGTACCTCCTGTGTCAGGTGAAGGTCCTATACACAGGTTAAAGTCCCACCGTTCACGCAGGTTTCTGCTGTCTCCATCTTCCAGCAGATGTCTGGGTAGCTTAGGTCCCCCATGACTACTGCCTCCTTAGCTTTTATCGTCTCCGAGAGCTGCCTCAGGAGCCCCGAATCCAGTTCTTCCCCTTGGTGTGGGGGTCTGTAGCAGACCCCTACCACCAAATCCCTTTCTCCTTACCCCCCATGTAACCTAACCCACAATCCTTCTACTTTCTCATCCTTTGATTCCGTCTTGATGATGGTCGATGTATATTGCTCATTGACATAGAGCGCAACCCTTCCCCCTTTCTTCCCCACCCTGTCCTTTCTGTACAGAAAGAGATACCCAAGTTGGCAGTAATACTGATAAAAAGGATTCAAAATTTCTGTTGCATCTCAAATACAACATGAGTCAGTAATGTGATCCTGATGCAAAAAAAAAAAAAAAAGCAAGTGCACTCTAGGGCTGTATTAACAGAAGCATTGTATGCAAGACATGGAACTATAGGACAATGCAACATTCTGCTTAGGATGACTGTGGAATCTCCGTCAAGATGGTGGTGGTGTTTTTCAAGAGGCTGGACAGATGTAACAGGGATGGTTCAGGAATAGCAAATTATGCATCTATGGAAGGGCTTGGACCCTTGATCTGCCTTCTAATTCTGATTCAGCCAGATATGGAAAAAAGCCAATATAAAGCACTGCCAAGTGCAAAAAAACTACACAAAAGGGAGAAAATATCCGCATTTGCTAATGTATTTCATTTATATTCCCCTTGGGTATTTGAAATTGTAGAATCTTTCAGACTATATGATTTCCAAGCTGAGTTCTCAGCAGTAGCATAATACTCAATATTTCTTCAATTATCCGGAATATCTAGGGTATAGTTTGTAGCCATGTTGGTCTCAGGACATAGGCAGACAAGGATCTTTGGGTGAATATGATATCTTTTATTAGACCAACTTAAATAGTTAGGGGAAAAAATTGTCAAGTTTTCAGGTTTAAAAACCCTTAGTCAGGCTGAGGACGTCTCTGCAGTTGGTGTGTGCTCTTCCTAGATGGAATGAAAAGTAAAGAAGCCATAGGCTAGGCTGGTATGCATGTAAGATAGACAGTCAGTGAAGATGTAAATTGAGGAGTCAGTGGGTGAGAGACAGGCTTGATAGTGGGGAGAAGAGGGATGAATGTAGCAGTTACACAGTGGAGAGGTACTTGGGGAGTCAGATGTCAGGCAGGTTATAATGTGTCATAAATCCAATGTCTATATTTAGTCCATGATTTTTTGTATCCAGGAGGTTGATGAAGTGAATTTCACAGGCTCATCTCTGATAAGTGTTTTGTAAGCTTCCTTTGAGGATTAGAACTGAGAGAGAGTGTTTTTTCTTGTAAGAAATGTGCCCCCCCCCCCCCAGGGAATTTGGGATTT
>NW_005843377.1:114908-127953 GCF_000455745.1 Alligator sinensis | reverse complement strand
TTGTCTTTGCTATATTTCCGGTGTGCATTCATTCTGGTGCGCAGTTGTTGTTTGGTCTCTCCTATGTATTTTCCAACCTGGCATTTGGTGCATTGGATGAGATATATTACTGTCATGGGATTGGGTCCCCGGGGATGGCTATGACGCCCCTAGGGCTCCATGACCATGCCAATCTTGCCCAACAGGCACCCTTTTTCTCTCCTCCTGTGTCTTGATGTACTTATAATAAATAGGGAGGCTGCCCTCGAGTGTGTACTTGGACACGGTCATGATGGACTACACAGAACCCTGTAGGTTCTGCTCCAAAATGGAAGCCTCATGAGACACCCTCAGCCTTATGGGCTAGATGTGTAGCTCCAAACCACCCCTTTACCATGCCCCAAGCCTTGCAGATGGCATTCACACCCTGTCTCTCTCTGCGACCCCCTGGCGCTGGGCTCTCTGCAGCCTTTGTTGCTGCACTCTCTCTAGCGCTGGGGTCTGCTCACCCCTTATCGCTGTGCTCTCTCCGGGGCTGGGGTCCCCACACCGTAGCGGACCCTCAATGAGGCCTCCTCCTTCCCCAATAGCCTCAGCCCAATCCACCGGTAAAACAGCAACCTAGATATAAGCCCCCAGGCTACAACATAATATAAACAGTTCATGGTGTGTTCTGTCCCTTTAAAATGTCAAGCTTCCCCCCCAGCACTAAGTGCCTTGTAAGCCAGGGTACCTGTTGAGCTCTTGGAGCCCCATTAGCCTTAAGTGCAGCACATCAGGCAGCCACAGTGTCTCTGGGCGATTCCTTCCTGGAGGCTCCTTCCCCTTTGGCTGCTGAAAGAGAACTAACTCCTGCTGGGGTTTGTATGTGCCCAGGGCCCTGCCTTCTTCCAGTCAGCTGACCAGGTACAGGTGCAGGCTAATTCACTCGTTCTGGAGGTGCAGCTGTAAGATCCAGGAATGGTTCTGTTGTGGGGTATAGTAATTATGGGGGAGGTAGAGATGTGTTGGCAGGTTTTGCATTTCTTGTCATGGCATGGTCTGGATCCATTTGGCGTGTTCTTGGCCTGAGGAAGTTTGCTTCTGGTGATGTTAGCAAGGTTCGGTGCTTGTTTGAAGGATAGGATGGGTGGTTCTAGGAAGATCACTTTAAGAATTGGGTGTCTTTCTAGTATGCGTTGCAATTGTTTGAGGATTTTCCAAATGGATTCGAGGGAGGGATGATAATGTCATAACCAGCGGTGTACAATTTGTGTGTGTGTGTGGGGGGGGGGGGGGGGGGGGGGGGTCTTTGTAAATCCAGATTAGAACTGGTCTGATGCGTGTTTCCTTCTGTACAGCAGCAATTCTTCACACAGTATCTGGGTGGCTCTTTCAAACATGCGATCTCTCTCTCTGGAGGAGTGTCCTTGTTGGGTGAAAGCCTTTTTAAGATTGGTGAGGTGGTGTTCTCCTCAGTGCATCCCATGTGTTCCCCTCACTGCAAATTCGATGGTATCTTAGGGCTTGGCTGTATATCACAGCTTTCTTGGTGTGTTTAGGGTGATTACTGGTTCTGTACAGATATGTATGTTGGCCTGTGGGTTTTCTGTATAATGTGGTCTGTATTTTACCATTCTGGATACTGATCATCGTGTCTAAAAAGGAGATGTTGGTGCTGGAGTATTCAAGGGATATCTGTGCACTCGAACAGCAAATCAGAAGAGGGACCAACTTCTACTGGAGCAGTTGTACTTCAAAAAAGGAGACTAACTCATCACGCCACCACTTGCAAAAGTGAAATGACCCCTGGCAGACAGTCGGGTCCAATGCACAGGTGACACTGGATTCTATTCTTGCATCTGCTGCTCACTGAGCAAATGACCCTAGGCAAATTATTTCTTAAGAAGTGATAATCAGTTCCCCAACAGAAGTAATGCTTACCAAACTCTATAAGTAGTATAAGATGAGTGGAAAAAGAGCATTGTATTAATAAAAGTAAAGAATTACTTACAAATTTCCAGACTGTTGCATTAAAGTAGTACAATAATATCTTTACCAAAAACTAGATGCTAAAGAATAAATTATATGAATGTAAAATGATCAAAAAGACACCAAGATCCAATAGTACAGGAGTTCTCAAACTGTGGGTCATGACACCCCAGAGGGTCATGAGCAATTTAAAAGGGGGCCACAACCTTCCCAGGGGGTACGCATGGTGGCACAGGGAAGCAGTGCATGGCAGCGGCACTGAGTGGTGGATGACAGCAGCAGCTGCCGTGTGTGAGATTCCCATTCCCCGCTGCCACCATCCAGCGCTCAGAGTCGTGGTATCACAAAGTTTGAGAACCCTTACAATAGTAAATCTGTTCAAGGGGGTCAGTATCTTGGAATATAAGTAAAAGACATTGTTTTACACATATTTTCCGTCAGCGCAACACTTGAAGAATAAGACAATTCTTAGAACAGGGCAATTCTTAGAATATATACTCTACAGAGTTGTGACCAAAATATAGCTCATGGGCCAGATCCAGCCCACAGAGCCATCATCCAGCCTGCAGGGCTCTCCATGGGTCTGAGAATTTGGCAGCAGGGGAGCAGTGGCAGCGTTAATTGTTATTAATCCCAAAGCTGCAGCAATTAATGCTACTGCCACTAATCCTGATGCCATGTTTCCTGACCTGTGAGGAGCCCCATGCCTAGATAACAACTCTGCTCTGCATGACAGATGTGACCCATAGGACTGACCTCCCCCAAGAAGGGTGCAAATCTCACTCCCAAAAAAGGATGCAAATCAATTCCTACTCTACTGATAAGCTTTACAGTCAAAACACTCAGCTAATTTAAAGTGGGAGTCCAGCTAAACAAATGATAAAAATGAGCAAATCACATGGTTAAATTTTAGGGTCTAAAGTTTTGTTTGCTAAATATTTTATCAAACATTTAGACAACACATAACATTTTTTATCCTGAGATGAAAAGCCTAAGGATTTGAAAGCAAACTGATGCAATAATGCTACCATGTGGAACAAAAGAGTACAGCATTAAATGTAGCACTATCTAAAAACAGTCATCTCAAGCTTAACTAAAATTACACAATTCATTCAAGACTCATAGAAAAGAAAATTGAAGTAGGTCAATTTCTCAAGTTTTCAGTCTCCTAATACCTTCATGATACTTACTTTCAGAGACTAACTTACATGCTACTAGTTATGCTATTAGCAACCCCCCCCCCTTAAAAAAAAAACAACTGGTAAACAAAATGTTAAACCATATTCAGAAGTGTTTTTGCATACATGCTAAACTTGTTTTCATTTCTTTACAGTCAAATGAAATCGGAAGTTCCACATTAAGAGAAATTTTATGCACCTGTTCTTTATGAACACACAATTTTGTACAGCATTTCCCTCTTACTGGACTATTATCACCAGGAGTGACTAGGAAGTTTAAATCACCAGCTGGAATTCCTCAGCAGAGGAAATTTAAATAAAAACTATTATTTATCCACTAACATTTGTATATGACATGGGGAACATATCCACGTGTGTTTTAAATATATGTATTAATATATTACAAATTTTAGCTATTTAATACATCCTTATTAGCACTCAAAATATTTTTTTTCAAGTGAGGAACCTGTTATACCTCCCCTAAAACTAATCTTTATATACCTTTCTACTCTTCCTGGAAATCCTACACAACATGTAGGATCAGAACATGATGCCGATATGTGCTTGCCTGATGACATCACATTTGACATTAACTCCAGTGGAGCACACATCAGGAAAGGGGGTGCAGTGTTTAATATTTTTTTCCAAAGTCATATTACAGTTAAAATAAATGTAAAACACTGAAAGAAATATGACTTGACTTATCTCTCCATGCAGCAACATATTTGCTATGTCCACCAAAACAACAGTAATCATTAGAAACCTGGATTTAAGAAATTACCAGGGTGGATAAAATTCAACAATTTAAAAGAAAAATAAGTAAAAATCTGATTTTTTAAAAAATTTAATCGCATTCTTTGATTTTTTTGTTAAGATGCTTTTTAAAAAAAAAATCTATATAAGGACAGTTATAATTTAAAATATGTTAAAGATCAAAGATATCATCATGGAATAGGGATTACAGGCAGTCCTCGACTTGCAACTGAGTTAAGACGAACAGCATTTACCACATTAGTAAACTGACACCCTGTTTCAAGGTTCCAATGCAGGTTTCACCTTTACAACGCTTGACACAGCTGTATCCAGTTGCTAAGTCTGCTGGGGGAGGGACATGAGGAGGGCAGATCAACACCCCACAACAAGGGAGGGATTGTAGCTGGGGCAAGCTCCCAGCTGGGGTAGAGGGACGCGGGGAGGGGGTGGGGCAGCTCCTGCCGCTGTGTGCCACAGGTCCGGGAGAGCATGGGGAGGGGGTGGAGCGCGTGCCCCAGATCTGCATGGAGCACGCAGAGCAAGGGCTGCGCTCCAGGCGGAAGAAGCAAGGGCTGCGCTCCAGGCAGAAGCAAGGGCTCTGCCCTTCCACCGCTCTCCCAGCCAGGATTGGGGGGCACGAAACAGAACCACTACACTGCCCCAGAAAAGCAGCATGCAGCAGCAGAAACTGCCCCGGCCTCACTGGGTTTTGCTGCCAGCACTTCTGGTTTCACTCGCTGACCGGCCGCCAGAGGACCCCCTCTCCCCACACTCGACGGACCACTGAGGCATAGGCTGTGGAATGGGGTGGGCCAATTTTTAACATGTTAATTCAGCTAGCTAAGCAATTTTAAAAAATTGCTACACGTTTTTAACCAACATGACAATTGCGCGTTTGTGGGTTATATAAATTAACATGCTAAAAGTTGGTCAGGCCATGGCCCGGGTGGCCCACTCCATTTTGGGGCCTATGCACCCAGGGACTCCCCACTTCTCAACCAGCCGCTGGGGGTACACTGACCAAAAAAAGGTTGAAACATGCCCCTCTTCCCCCCCGAGTTAAATGAGTAGAGGATTGCTGGGAGTAGAATAGACCTGGCCAAAGAGGAGGACTACGGGGATAAGTGCAAGGAGGGAAGGGCAGAAGAAACAAAATAGAAACCTTTGGAGCAGAATATTCCAGAAGCCTTGAGGGATAAGTTTCCAAGTACAGCCTTTCTGCTGATTTGAGATCTAGCGAGGGAATAGTATGGTAGGTTTTCCCTTCTATCATGGCAGCAGGCTTGCCAGGCCATAAGAGACCCTATTTGGGAATATTTTAATGAAGTTCCTCTACCTGTGGGTAAGACAGGCATGCGTGCAAAATGGAAACAGTGCAATAAAGAAATGCAAGGCCTGGTTGCCTGAATGAAACATCATGAAAAGCACTCCTTCTCAAGAAGAAGAGACTTTGGAGATGATGAATAGAACAATGATTAAAATTGAGGCTTCCTGACCAGTAATTTAAATTTTGACTTAAATCAATTTGATTTGAATCAAATCCACCCTGGAAACTACAAAGTCCTGCTGTACAGAAATATCCTCTTACTCAGAGACGTTCAAGATGTACTTGTAGAGTAAATGACTATTTGTTAAGAATCCATAGTTCACCTTCTATAAGACTTCATTAAAAACAAAGTCCTTGCAATTCATATCTGTGATCTCAAACCTACAGCCCTTTGCAAGCAAAACTCTCAGTAAACTTCACCATGTATCATAAGACCCATTCATTTATGCTTTACCGACAAAGCATCCAATTAAGGCACCACTTCTGGTTGGTATGTATGTCCACATATTACACAGACTATGAAAATTTACAGGAGTAAAATTGTTCACTGACTTTAAAGATCCCAATACAAAATTTAAACTCATTCCCCATACTTTTCCTTCTCTCTCTCAAGGTTTTTACCAAATAAAAAAACCTTAAAGAATTCAGAAAATACTTATGTACAATGATTTTCACTACTGCTTTTTTCTGTATGGCTACAGCCATAAATTAGAGTATCTAACTCAAGAATGCAAAAAGAGGTTTTAGATTGTTCTTAAACAGTGATTAATGAAAGAACAGGGAATTAGAAGACTTAGATTAAGTAGGCACAGAAAGAACTAAAGAAAAGAATGTATTTTTTTTAATGTAAAAAAACCTTAGTTCTTCAAAATACCTATCACCCACATGAATCTACTGCAGAGAAGAACAGCCATTACTGATTTTTAAAAAGTTATTGAAGGCAGACAATTAAATAACTTACCTTTTTAAAAACTTTTCCAGAAGGCTGGATTTCATCTTCCTCTTTCAAGACTTCCCTTGTTCCCAGGAGCGTTTTGTCCTTGAATTTAGTTTTAGCATACTTGAAAACTTTGTCAAGCGTATCACATCCAGGATATAAAACTGAAGCTAAGCAATGCACGCTGTTAACAGATCTGTATGCACTACCAGGCTGGTTATTCACAGGTTTAGCTTTAATTTGCTTTGATTTTGCAATAGCTTGTCTTGAGCCAGATAATATGTACCATGGAATATATGTTATAAATGAATACACCAAGATTATAAAGTTTATGAAATGAAGAAGAACAGGATTGATGGTATGCTTTAGCTTCATTTTGGCTATTTCCAAAATGTGTAAGTCACAAGGAGAGTTGATTACATGGAGAACAATGAAGATCTGAAAGGGAAAGAAAAAGTGAAAAGTTAGGCTTTCAGAAGTTAGCTGATAGTCCTATTTAAATATATATTTTTATTATTAGTTTCTGATTAAAAAAAAAAAACAAAAACTTTGAGGGGAGCAGCACATCAATTTACTCATTGAATAGTTTAAGATAAACATCTACAACATTTTAATTTCATATTATAATATTTTTCATATAACATCTTGGATTAATTCCTGCCCAATTTTTCTGACAGCAGCTAATTTAGCCAATCATAATATCATGAGATCCATGCCTAGAGCTTAACTTGCAAACTTCAACTCCTTCACCAGTGAGCTATCAACCTTCCTAAAAGCTTGAGTAGCAACATTCGCTGCTCCCCACACATGAATTATAATAAAAAACCCCAAACCCAAAACCTAATTCATGAATAAATCACCCAAGTCCATTAAAAGCTGTATTTGGTGGACACAGCAAAGATCTGCTCCATGGATCCCAAAACAGGTGCATTGAATTCCTTTGTAGGATCCTGTCGGCAAAGGAATGTAACTGTTTTCTATATGTGAATATACTCCATGACATGACAGGATTTCATTCTTAGTTACTGTATACAAAGAGTGCATTTGTATTATAAACATGGCATTTGACATAACGATAAAAGATGGAAATTCTAACCACACCATTCCAAACTCAGAATAAAACCCTGGTCCATTAAGAAGTCAACAGAACTTTTATCACTGAACAAAAACCTAGTCCCATTTAAGCCCGGTGTGGTTCTTTTTTAATATACATCATTTTACTGCTATTATAGAATCATAGAAAATTAGGGTTGGAAGGGAACTCAGGAGGACATCTAATTCAACCCTCTGCACAAAGCAGGACCATCCCCAACTAGATCATTCTAGACAGGGCTTTGTCAAGCCAAGCCTTAAAAATCTCCAAGGATGGAAATTCCACAACCGCTCTAAATAATTTGTTCCAGTGCTTCACCACCTTCCTAGTGAGAAAGTTTTTCCTAATATTCATCCTACATCTCCCTTGCTGCAACTTGAGACCATTGCTCCTTGTTCTGTCATCACTGAGAACAGTCTAGCTCCATTCTCTTTGGGACCTCCCTTCAGGTAGTTGGAAGGCTGCTATCAAATCCCCTTTGTCTTCTCTTCTCTAACCTAAATAAACCCCGTTCTCAGCCTCTCCTTGTAAGTCATGAACCATTTTCATTGCTTTCTGCTGGACTCTCTCCAACTTGTCCACATCCTTTCTATAGTGGGAGGGTGGGGCAAAACTGGACACAATACTCCAGATGTGGCCTCACCAGTGCAGAATAATTGCTTCCCTCCATTTCCTGGTAATGATCCTACTAATATAGTCCAGTATGCTGTTAGCCTTCTTGGCAACAAGGGCACGCTGCTGACTCATATCCATCTTATTGCCCACTGAACCCCCCAGGTCCTTTTCTGCAGAGCTGCTACTTAGCCAGTCAGTCCCCAAGCTGTAGAGGTGCATGGGATTCTTCTATCCCAAGTACAGCACTTGCACTTGTCCTTCTTGAACCTCATGAGATTTCCTTTGGTCCAGTCCTCCAATTTGTGTACATCATTCTGAATCCTATTCCTATCCAGTCTGTCAGCTACACCCCCTAGGTTGGTGTCATCCTCAAACTTACTGAGGGGGCAGTTCATCCCATCTTCCAGACCATTAATGAAGATGGGCCAGGGGGGCAGGGAACGGAGGTCCCCACACCTGTCCCACAGGCGCCTGTCTTAGGGTCTTGGAGGGGCAAGTGAGGGAGCTCCAAGAGGAGGTTAGCAGGCTAAGGGGGATCAGGGAAGCAGAAGACAAAATTGACAGGTATTTCCTTTCCCTGCAGGGCCAAGCACCAAAGGAAGAAGAGCCCTAGGAGGTACCCTCCACAGCAGAATGGCAGAAGGTCCCCTCCAGAGCCAGGGCTGCTCATGGTGGTGCAGTACCAGCTTCCCCAGTCCAGCTGGGGAACAGGCATGAGGCCCTGGCGACACTGGAGTAAGAGGAAGGTGAGGAGGCAACCTCTGTTGAGGAGGTCACTCCACGCACAGAACAGGCTTAAGGAGGCAAGCTGACCCGAAGAAGAGACACCAGGTACTCGTCATAGGCGACTCCATCCTGAGAGGAACAGAGGGTCCGATCTGTCGCCAGTATCCCATGACTCACGAGGTCTACTGTCTGCATGGAGCGCAGATTCAGAACATGACGGAGATGATCCCAGCCCTCATCTGGCCCACTGATTACTACCCCATGGTCCTAATCCATGTGGGCACTAATGATGTGGCCAGGAGCAGTCTAGATCACCTGATGAAGGACTACCAAGCTTTGGGTGGCAAGCTAAAGTAGATAGGGGCACAGGTTGTCTTCTCATTGATCCTTCCAGTGAGTGGACGTGGAAGATGCCATGAGACCTGCATCTCAGATGTCAACTTGCGGCTTCGGGAGTGGTGTCTCGCAGCGGGCTTCGGCATTCTGGACCACGACCCACACTTCAAAACAAGACATGCTCGGGTGGGATGGGCTCCACCTCTTCCCCCAAAGGTAAGCGCGTGTTCTCTTTCAGGTTGGCTGATCTCCTCCGGTGGGCTTTAAACTAGGCTCGTCAGGGGAAGGGGAGGAAGAGGACCAAGGGAGCCACGGAACACCGAACCAGAAGACACCCTCAAGAACAGCCCAGCCAAGACAAGTGATGACCACAAAAAATACCCAGGTAAGACACAGGGGCGCAGATAGTCCTGGGATTGGGTGGAAGGCGCATACACCCTCAGGAGGCCTTAAATGCCTCTACACTAATGCTCGTAGTATGGGGAGCAAGCAGGAGGAACTTGCCCTCCTGCTAGCTAACACATACCTGGACATAGTGGGGCTCACTGAAACTTGGTGGGATCCAACACACAACTGGGTGGTAAACATCAAGGGCTATAGGCTGTATAGGTGGGGTAGAACAGGGAAGAAAGGTGGGGGTGTGGTGCTGTATGTCAAAGAGCAACACACATCCTCTGCAAACAGCATTGGGTCTGAAGTAGGGCAAACTGAGGTGCTCTGGGTCAGAATACAAGGGGGTCGGAGGGAAAGGGACCTAATGGTGGGGGGTCTACTATAGGCCACCTAACCAGGGGGAAAAGCTGGACCGGGAATTCTCTGGTCAGCTCGTGGAAGCAGTCAAGTCAAGGGACGTGGTCATCATGGGTGACCTAAACTATCCGGACATCTGCTGGGAAAAGCCAAATTACAGTACCTCCACCTAACCCATGAGGTGCACAGTCCCACCAGGGGAAATGCCTTGTTGGACCCGGTCCTGGCCACAGGCAACGACCTGGTGAGGGGACTGCAGGTGCTTGACCACCTGGGCGATAGCGATCATCGCCTACTGGAATTCACCATCCAGTGCAGGGTGTCAAAGGCCCACAGAAGACAGCAGCCTTGGACTTCAGGAGGGCGGATTTCAATGAGGTAAGGAGACGAGTCAGGGAGGCACTGAGGTCTCAGAGGGGAGGGGAGTTGGGAGTCCAAGAAGAGTAGTCATTCCTTAAGGAGATGATCCTCTCCAAGCCGAAAGGGTGACAATCCCCACGTGGATCAAAGGAGGTAAGAGCGCTCAAAAGCCCCCGTGGCTCACCAGAAGCACCCAGGAATGTCTCAAAGCCAAAAAGGCAGCGTACACCCAATGGAAGGGAGGGGCCATCACCAAGGAGGAGTATACCTCCATTACTCGAGATTGTAGGGGGGCTGTTAGGAAGGCTAAAGCAGAGATGGAACTGGGACTAGTGACCCGGAAAAGGATAACAAGAAGTCCTTTTTTAAATACATAGTGGGTAAAAAGAAGGTACCAAGTAATGTGGGGCCTCTGCAGGACACGCTTGGTAAACTGGTGGTAGCACCAGGCGACAAAGCTAATCTCTTTAACAGTTTCTTTTCTTCCATTTTTCTGAGCAGGGACAGGGACATCTCCCCCCCCCCGGGAATCTGGACAGACCCAAGGGAGGTGCAGCCAGGCCCAGGGTTAGTGAGGACCTAGTCAGGGAACTTCTGGAGGGACTAGATATGTTCAAATCAGCAAGTCCTGACAATCTCCACCCCACAGTGCTGAGGGAATTAGCAGGGGTCATTGTGGGACCCCTGGCACAGCTTTACCAGCACTCGTGGTGCTCTGGCGAGGTGCCGGAAGAATGGAAAAGGGCCAGTGTGGTCCCCATTTTCAAAAAAGGGAGGAAAGAGGAGCCAGGAAACTATAGGCCCGTTAGCCTTACCTCGGTCCTGGGGAAGCTGTTTGAGAAAATGATCCAGGATCACATCTGCAAGGGACCAGTAGGGGAGATTATGCTTAGGGGCAATCAACATGGGTTCATTAGAGGCAGGTCTTGTCAGACCAACCTGGTGGCCTTCTATGACCAGGTCACAAAAGCCTTGGACGCAGGTGTCACAGTAGACATAGTCTTTCTGGATTTTAGGAAGGCCTTTGACACTGTCTCTCACCCCATTTTCATTAAAAATGAGCGACTGTGGTGTCGATGCCTACACAGACAGATGGGTCATAAATTGGCTGGAGGGACGCACCCAGAGAGTGGTGGTGGACGGGTCATTTTCGACCTGGAGGGATGTGGGCAGTGGGGTTCCCCGGGGCTCGGTCCTCGGGCCCGCACTGTTCAATATCTTCATCGGCGACTTGGACAAGGGGGTGAAAAGCACCTTGTTCAAGTTCGTAGATGACACTAAGATGTGGGGAGAAGTGGGCATGCTAGAAGGGAGGGACAGGCTGAAATTGAATCTGAACAGGTTACAGAGGTGGGCGGATGAGAATACGATGGGTTTCAATACGGACAAGTGCAAGGTATTGCACCTGAGGAGGAAAAAACAGCAGCATATCTACAGACTGGGGAACTCCCTTCTTGTCAGCACAAAGGTAGAAAAGGATCTTGGAGTCACTATTGATTCCAAGATGAACATGGGCCGCCAATGTGGGGACGTGGTCAGGAAGGCTAACCGCACCCTGTCACACATCCATAGTTGCATCACGAGCAGGTCCAAGGAGGTGATCCTCCCCTTCTATGCAACATTGGTCAGGCCGCAATTGGAGTACTGTCTCTCCAGTTCTGGGCGCCGCACTTCAGGAGGGATGTGGATAGCATCGAGAGGGTCCAGAGGAGGGCCACTCCCATGATCAGGAGGCAGCAGGGTAGGTCCTATGAGGAGAGACTACGGGACCTGAACCCGTTCAGCCTCCACAAGAGAAGGCTGAGAGGGGATCTGGTGGCCACCTACAAACTGGCCAAGGGGGACCAGCAGGCAATGGGAGAGTCCCTGTTCCCCCGAGCACTACCAGGAGTTACAAGGAATAACGGCTATAAGCTGAGAGTAGGTTCAGGCTAAACATCAGGAGGCACTACTTCACAGTCAGGGTGGCTAGGAGCTGGAACCAACTTCCTAGGGAAGTGGTGCTCGCCCCTACCCTGGGGATCTTCAAAAGGAGGCTAGACAATCACCTTGCCAGGGTCGTTTGACCCCAGCATTCTTTCCTGCCCATGGCAGGGGGTCGGACTTGATGACCTTCTGAGGTCCCTTCCAACCCTACCAACTATGAAACTAAGATATTGAATAAAACCAGCCCCAGGACTGACCTCTGGGACACTCCACTTGATACTGGCTGCCAGCTAGACGTTAAACCATTGGTTACTACCCACTGAGCTCAACAATCCAGCCAGCTTTCTATCCACCATTCATCCCACCCATATTCCTCAGGTTGCTTGCAAGAATGCTGTGGGAGACCGTATCAAAAGCCTTGCTAGAGTCAGAGTACATTATGTACAATGCTTTTCCTGCATCCACAGAGCCAATCATCTCATCATAGAAGGCAATCAGGTTGGTCAGGCATGACTTACTCTTAGTGAATCCATGCAGACTGTTCCTCATCATCACCTTCTCCAAGTGCTTAGCAATGGATTCTTTGAGGACCTGCTCCATGATTTTTCCGGGGACTGAGTAGGGGTGCACCAATAGATTTTTGGGGCCGATACCGACATCTGATTTTTAAGGAGGCATATCTGCTGATACTGATCCAATTTCTGATACAGCGTGGAGAGCTGCCTCCATCTGGTAAGTCTGTTGTGCTGGAAGGGGAGGGAAGGGGCATAGGTGGGGGCGAATCAACCCCCTCCCCCGTGATGAGGGAAGGGGCAAGGACAGTAGCTGCCCAGCCAGGGTGGAGTGCAGCGGCTCCCACTGCTGCTTGCACTCCGGGAGGGCAGGCAGAGCACGTGCCCCCAGATTTGCATGGGGTGGGATGGGCAGGCTGCAACTGTGGGCTGGAACCAGGGCTGCACCAGGCTCTTCTTGCCCAGGGCTCGGTTCAGGCTGCAGGATACAGAGGGGGCTGCAACCACCCCAAATTTTGCTGTAGCTCCCTCCCAGCACAGCCCCAGCTCTTTCTGGTGCATGGCAGCTTAGCCCTGGCTCCA
>NW_005843377.1:111036-114877 GCF_000455745.1 Alligator sinensis | reverse complement strand
CCTCCCCCCCCGCCGTGATGAGCACCTCAGCTGGGCAGTGCCTGCCCCTGCCCCCTCCCTCACTGAGGGAGGAAGGTTGATCTGCCCCCCCCCGCCCCTTCCACCACAGACCTACCAGAGGAAGGCAGCTCTCCACACTGCCGGACTCTGCGCCTCATTGGCTGCGTGCATGTAAAAGCATTTATTGGCCAAATTAATAGGCCCCATTGGGTCGATTTCTGATACAGCCAATTTTCTTTATAATCAGTACCAATCCGATACTGAACCGATATATCGGTCTATCTCTAGGACTGAGGTAAAGCCAACTGGTCTGTAGTTCCCTGGATCCTCCTTCTTCCCTTTCTTAAAGATGGGCACTAGGTTTGCCCTTTTCAAATAGTCTGGGGTCTCCCCCAATTGCCACGAGTTTTCAAAGATAATGGCCAGCCACGCTGCAATCACATCAGCCAACTCCCTCAGCACGTTCAGATGCATTGCATCTGGCCCCATGGACTTGTACATGTCCAGCTTTTCTAAATAATCCCTAACCTGTTCTTTTGTTCCTATTGGCTGCTCACCTCGTCCCAAACTGTGCTGCCTGGTGCAGTAATCTGGGAGGTGACTTGCCTGTGAAGACCTAGGTAAAAAAAGGCATTGAGTACTTCAGCCTTTTCCTCATCATCTGTCACTAGGTTGCCTCCCCCATTCAATGGGGACCCTACTTTCCCTGACCCTTCATATCACTGCTTGTGCTTTGGCCTTCCTGACTTCATCCCTGCATGCCCAAGCAATATTCTTATACTCTTCCCAAGTTGTTTGTCCAAGTTTCCACTCCTTTTTGTGTTTAAGCTCACTGAAAAGTTTTCTGCTTAGCCAAGTTGATCGCCTGCTACGTTTGCTATTCTTCCTGCACATCAGGATGGTTTGTTCCTGCACCCTCAGTAAGGTAGAAGTAACATTATAAAAAATGTCTACTGTGCTGGAATAACCAAGGTCTGTTTTCTCATCAAACACACCTAGGTGGTAAAAAAAAAAGGTACAAAAGCTGGTACCTGACAAGTACTGCTCTTCAGTCATTCTAGGTAATGAAAAGTGTCAATCTGATATAACCCAGTAGGCAGCTTATTCTGTATGGACTTTTTAATGAAAGTTCACGGTTTCAAAGTTGAAAATATTTTACAATATGTATATAATTTTGTAACAAGAATAATTGCAAATTATAAATCAAATGATTAACACTGGTTTTAGTCTCAACTCCAAACATTCATTTAACAGTCATCTCTTATTAAAATATGTAAGAGATTACTATTAAAGGAAGGTCTGGAGTTGAGACTAAAACTGTCAGTGTTAATAAATGACAATACGTGAAATTCAAGAAAAATGTATTAACTCTGATTTCTCTTCAAACATCATAAATGGAAAAACAAAACATATCACCACCACTAGCATTTCTGTATTAAAAAGTTTCTTTTTATTCAAGACATCTACCAGCTAGCTTCCAATATCATTTTTAATAGTTACCCATAACCGTAAGTCAGGTAATTAGGAGCCCAAGAGAGGTAGAAACTAAAAAGTTTTCCTTCTTCATTAACTGTCTGTCTTTATTCTCTGAAAAACAGATGTCTCTTTACATGGAGTCCATTCATGGATAAGACTGGAACAAGAATACACATGCTTGTCATATGGTCTCCAAATCCCCAATTCAACACCCTGAGAAAGTATCCTGCCTAAGACGTTGGCAGCCCTTGTTTCAGAGTGATGATTAGTTGAACAAATATAGAGGAAAATAAGTACTTTGTGCATGTTATATTTTTCATATATAAATATTTCTGTTTATTTCTAAATAAAATTGTATGAAAGAGTACCACAGAGGCAGCAGTCTATTTCTGGACATGCTAGCTATCTTTTGGTAATATCCCATTATCTTCATGTATCCTTGGAAAACCTGAGGAATGTCTGTTATTTTCCCATAAGTTAGTCATTACATTCTGGGAAAAGATAACAATTCAATCATGTATGAATTCATGCCTCAAAGAATAAGTCATTTAGTTGCCTTTCATTTGTAGAATTAGACAAATTACATCTTCCAGGAGTAATTTTCATTTGTTAAACTAAGAAAGAAATCTTCTATCAAAGCTCTCCTAGGATATGCTGATACAGTCAAAAGACTGATTAACATGTTTGCTCAATTTTATTTTTTTATTATTTGTATTATAGCAGTGTCTGAAAATCCCAGCCAGTATCAAGGCTTACTACACTAGGTGCCAAAACACTTAAAAGAAGTTCCTAACAGCTTGAACAACTCACATGCTAAATTGATAAAACAAAAGGTGGGTGAAAGGGACTGGACAGAAACAGAAAAAAAACTAACATTTCAATTAGCAAAAAACAAAAAACCATAGGAAACAGGTGCTGATTAATTAGAAATCCTTAAATAGGTTAAAGGGCAGGCTAGGTAATCTGTGAAAGAGATTTATGGTCTTAGGCTGTCTTAAAAGAATACTTAACTCAGATAATCATGTTAGCCGACAGGCTACTGAACCGAATAGTACTCTAGAAGCACCACTTTGCTTATATTACCCAGTAACACAGACTACGCTATTTTAACACTGGATCTAGCATTCAGATAATAAAAATATTTTTTTTTCAGGGAATTATAATTTTCAGTTTTACAGTGCAGTTATCTGTATACAACACAGCCAAGAAAAACTTTGCATTTTGCCTTTAAAGATGGAGGCCTGATTTGCACATGCAAGTATGGAAGAATCACTTCCTCTGACTTGCCTGTGATATTCCTGTTAATCTCCAGAGTGCTACTGTTTTTTTTTCCTTCTGCACCAGCAATACACTGTTAACTTAGACTTGGTTTGCAATCTACAAGTCTTCTTCTACAGTACTACCAGTCATTCTTGTTAATGCATTTGACCATTCCTTCTTAAATGTAGTACGTTGCATTTGTCCTTACTGAATTTCACCCTCTCTCTTTTAGACTATTCTTGCAATTTATCAAGGTCAGTTTGAATCCTAATCCTGTCATCTGAAGAGCTTCCATTGGTCCAGGTAAAGTATCTAGGCTGATGCTTCCTGAGCCCACTCAGAGGGCACAGCAGTGCAGCTGCACAGGTACCTGAGAATAAGTCTGAGGTGTGGAATGCAGCAGAGATGGAGAGAATCAAGGGGGTCATGGGCACATGGTGCGGGGGAGGTGCACCTCTGGGCAAGTCTACACATGCTATTGATGCTATAAATGCTTACTGTGAGGTTAAATTATGCAATTAAATAAAGACTTACTGCAAAATAAAAGTCCAGTACAGAGCTGCTCCTACCCATCTCTAGCCCCCTTCAACAGCCAGAGGGAGATCCAGGCTCCCCCAGAGTGTTAGGCCAGGAGCTGGCAGGGAGCATGAAGCTGGTCCCCATACTCACAGGGGCAGGAAAGCTCTGCCAGCTGCAGCAGCAGCCGTCTTCTTACCCCGTACACAATCAGGAGAGGTCCCGATATGAACAAGGCTAGGAGATAGTTGCCACTGCAGAACTCTCCTGGCCCTGTGCACATGGGGACATACCTGATGCCCAGTGGGGCTTCCCTGTGCAGCCCAGGCCTGGACGACAGCTGTCCTGCTTCTGGGGCAGCTCCCAGCCAGCTCTGGGCTGCATGGGGATTTCTTTGAGCTGAGAATAAGTTTATAAAATGCTATAACATTTGTATAAGAGTGAGTATTATTTAAACAACTAAATAAGGCAGAGGAGCTTAAAAAGGGCCCAGCAACAGCAGAAGCCGCACTTGGGTCCCGGTTCTGGTGCGAGATGCACAGGTGAAAGCCCGTTGCACCCGTGAGCCCAGGGACCACCCGTGTCCCCC
>NW_005843377.1:92261-111007 GCF_000455745.1 Alligator sinensis | reverse complement strand
CGAGGAGCCCCGGCCTGCCTACAGGTAAGCAGGGACCCATGGTGGGAGAGACATAGCCCAGCAGGGAGGCAGCTGAGTGGAGACGAGGAAGGTCACACCTCCCCACCCAGCTCCTACTTTGCCCAGCCCCCCAGGGAACCACGTGACCAGAGCCTCACAAACAGGACATGCAAACAGGCATGCTTCTGGGCCCGGCGCACAAGTTTAGCACAGGAATTTGCGCAGGAGGGTGAGCGGGAGGGCCCACGGCCCTGCCAGTGCGCCCTAGGAAAGGTAGTCCCATCAGTAGCAGGGCTACCAGTGACATGATGCGGATGGGCACACGCTGCACTCCTCGGGGTCTGCGGCCTCCCCATCTGGCACCTCAGAGGCCTCCACCCAGACAGAACCCATGGTTCCAGGCTCCATGCAGACGGAGCCACTGGCTCTTGGCTGCGGGGGCCACCTGCCACGGCTCCAGGCTCATGGGACCGGGAGAATGGCCACGTCCCCTTGCAAGGTTTGCTCCACTTTGGAGTCTCTGGGGTACCAGATAGAGGAGCTCCAGGCCACAGTACAGAGACTGCATGCCATCAGGGATGGTAAGCAGGAGACAGACTCCTACTGCCAGGCCCTTCACCCCCTGGAGGTGGAGGGTAGACCAAGGTCATCTTCCAGGACAAGGAAGGACTCCGGGATCTCCCATACTATCCAGCCAGGGGGTTGGACCAAGGCGGCCAAGGGCCCCAAGTCCCGCCCCACCAAGGTCCCCTCCCCTCTGGAGCTTTGCAACAGGTACGAACCTCTTGCAGCCCCAGTAGAGCCTGCAGAGCTGCCAGCTCCTGCAGACATGAGAATATCACCCACCCCTACTCTCCCTAAGACGAAATGCAGAGTGGTCACCGTGGGAGACTCCCTCCTGAGAGAGCAATCTGCAGCCCCAACCCCCTAGTCCGGGAGGTCTGCTACTTCCCGGGGGCCAGCATCCAAGACATAGAAGAGAGTATCCCAAAGACTATCCAGCCCTCCAACCACTACCCTATGCACCTTATCCATGTGGGCACAAATGACACAGCCCAGAGCAATCCCAGCTGTATCATGAGAGACTACAGGGCTCTGGGAGAGGGGCTTAGGGGCGCAGGTGATCTTCGTCCTCCACCCATGACCCACAACCAGGAGGAGTGAGGAGGAGAGACGGGTTGAGGTAGTCAACCAAAGACTGCGGTGCTGGTGTCGTCATGAAGGCTTTGGCTTCCACGATCACAGTCCGCTCTTTGGTGAGAGAGGCAGTGGTCTGCTGGGGAGAGACAGCCTCCACCTCACCCCGCTGGGGAGGAGGCTCTCCCCAGCCAGACTGGCTGACCTGCTCGACCGGGCTTTAAACTAAGCCCGTCAGGGGTTGCGGGGGATTATCGCCACTGCAAGCCCACTGGGCAACCCTTGTAAATCCAGCAAAGGATAAAGGGTTTACAAAGGGTGGGTAGGGAACCCACCCCTACCATAGCTCTGAAACAATCTGTAGGGAAGGCAGGGGCCCCCAATGGGGCCATTGCCTGCCTGGACACCAATGCCAGGAGCTTGGGGAATAAACAGGAGGAACTGGTCCTCCTACTAAGCAAGAATGACTATGACCTCATAGGGATAATGGAGACCTGGTGGGACTCCACCTATGACTGGGCCACAGGTATAGATGGCTATACCCTGTACAGGCGAGATCATGAAGATAAAAGGGGAGGTGGGGGTAGCCCTCTATATTAAGGACAGCTACATGTCCCTCCAAATTGACATTGGCATCCAGGAAGGATGACCGGCGTCTCTCTGGGTTAAAATACGTGGGGAACGTGGCTCAGGGGATGTCATGGTAGGAGTCTATTACAGACCTCCTAAACAGAAACAAGAGCTGGACCAGGAATTCACCAGGGAACTGGCTGAGGCTGCACGCTCTCGGTGCATGGTTGTCATGGGAGACCATAACTACCCAGACCTCTCATATGAAGAGTATTTGGCCAAATCCGATTGGTTGCAAAGCTTCCTCATGTGCGCGGATGAGCTCTACCCGACTCAAGAAGTCTATGGGCTGACGAGAGGTCAAGCGTTGCTGGACCAGGTACTGGCCACAGGGGGTGACATAGTCAGTGACCTAAGAATCGATGGAAAGCTGGGAGATAGTGACCACGAGCTGATCACCTTTACTATCCATTGCAAAGCTGGCAAGTCAGTCAGCAATACAGAAGTCCTTGACTTCAGGAAAGCTGACTTTGACAAGCTCAGGAGACTCATTGTCAAGGCCCTAATGGGACCACAACTTGACAGGAAGAGGAGCCCAAGAGGAGCGGTTGCTCCTCAAGGAAGCGATCCCGACAGCACAAGGGATGGCCTTCCCATCTCAGAGGAAGGGTAGCAAAAGCACTCAGTAATCCCCCTGGCTCAGCACGGAACTTAAGGACCTCCTACGCCTCAAAAGAGAGACTTATAAAGGATGGAAGTCTGGAATTACCACCAAGGAGGAGTACTCAGGACTAGTCCGTACCTGCAGGAAGTGGATCAGGAAAGCCAAGGCTGCATCCAAGCTCCATCTGGCTTCACATATCAAGGATAACAAAAAGTCCTTTTTCAAATATGTAGGGAGTACAAAAAAAAGCAAGGGTAACACTGGACCCCTGCTAAACCAAATGGGACAGCTGATAACCGACACCCAGGAAAAGGCCAACCTGCTTAATGGGTACTTTGTGTCAGCCTTTCATCAGTCCAGTGAGTCTGCCCTGCCTAGCAAGATGCAGGACGGCCAGAGCGAGGGCGTATTTATACCCAGCATCTCTGTTGATCTAGTAAAGGATCACCTTGAGGGTTGAACACCTTCAAGTCAACTGGTCCTGGCAGATTACACCCTAGGGTACTCAAGGAGCTGGCAGGTGTCATAGCTCAACCATTGGCAAAAATATTCAAAAACTTGTGGTGCTCAGGTAAACTACCTGAAGACTGGAAGAAGGCCAATACAGCACCCATCTTCAAGAAAGGGCAGAAAGCAGATTCTGGGAATTACAGGCCAATCAGCTTGACCTCAATCCCTGGTAAGATTCTCAACAAAATTATCAAGTAGGCCCTTCTGGATAAGATGGCTGAGGGCAACATCCTGAGGAACAGCCAGCATGGGTAGGTCTTGCCTGACCAATCTCATCTCCTTCTATGACCAGGTGACGTATCACCTGGACAAGGGAGAAGAGATTGACGCCATACATCTAGACTTTAAAAAAATCTTTGATCTGGTGTCCCATGACATCCTCATGGAAAAATTGACTAGCTGTGGCCTCAGCTACACCACAGTCCAATCGCTGGGAAATTGGCGCCGAGGTCGGACCCAAAGAGTAGTGGTCAATGGCAGTGAATCATTATAGTGCTCCATGACCCGTGGCATCCCCCAAGGCTCTGACCTTGGACCGGTTCTCTTTAACATCTTTATCAACGATGTGGACATTGGTGTCAGAAGCGCACTGGCCAAGTTCGCTGATGATACTAAACTTTGGAGCATAGCGTCCACACCTGACGACAGGCTAGTGATCCAGGCAGACTTAGATAAGCTTAGTAAGTGGGCGGACACAAACCTGATGACGTTCAATACCGATAAATGTAAGGTACTCTACCTCGGGGGGGAAAAAAAACCCTGCAGCATACTTATAGGCTCGGCAGTGCTATGCTTGCTAGCACCACTGCTGAAAAAGACTTGGGGGTTATTATTAACCACAAGATGAACATAACCCACCAATGCGATGTTGCAGCTGGTAAAGCAAACAAAACCCTGGCTTGCATCTGTAGATGCTTCTCAAGTAAATCTCAGGATGTCATCCTCCCACTGTACTCGGCCTTGGTGAGGCCACAGCTGGAGTACTGCATCCAATTCTGGGCTCCACAATTCAAGAAGGATGAGAGAGTCCAGAGGAGAGCCACACACATGATCAGAGGGCAAGAGACTAGGCCTTATGAAGAGAGGCTGAGAGCTATGGGACTCTTCAGTCTGGAAAAGCGCAGGCTTGGGGGGGACCTGGTGGATGCTTATAAAAGCATAAGGGGCATACATCAGGATCTGGGAGAATGTCTGTTCACCCGAGAGCCCCAAGGAAAAAACAAGGACCAACAGTCAAACTCCTTCAAGATTGTTTTAGGCTGGACATAAAAGAAAATTTCTTTACTGTTCAAGCCCCCACAACCTGGAACAGACTCCCTCCAGATGTTGTGCAGGTACTTACTCTGGACTCATTCAAGAAACGCTTGGATGCTTACCTTGCTGGGGTCCTTTGAATTTAGCTGACTTCCTGGGGCATGGGGCTGGACTTGATGATCTTTGAGGTCTCTTCCAAGCCCTAACATCTATGAAATCTATGAAATAGCCACCAGAATACACATTCCCCCTTTAGCAGGAAGCGCAAATCTTAGACTGGGTTCTGCCATTTTTAAACCAGCCTGTATGTACTGAACTTCTGTTCTGTTATAGGTATACACCAGTTTCCAATCACTTATACTGGGAAAAGTGTATTGTCTGTACCTGGCCAAAGGGTCTAACCCTTCCATGACACCAAGCAATTTATTGTTAGCATTACACTGCTTCTGTGATAGAACAATGGCAATGGGTCACTTAATGGTGGTTTACACCTAAATGGAAAATGGCAACATGGATGCCTTATTAAGATTTGAGAGATATGAATGGGGGGTCTATGAATTTAATATTCTGAAATAATGTATCAACTACTTCTATGACTGCTCACCATGATACTGAGCCCCTTCAAGTATTTGTAAAAAAAACAAAACAAAAAAACCTGCAGACCTCTCTCTCTGCATGTATTTCTCCCTTTGCTGTAGGAGAAATTCCTGGATAAGTTCGTAATTTTGTCTGTGGAGCAGGTGTGGGGGAGACATGCCTGTGAGAGAACATCTCTTCATGAGAAAGGTATGATGAAGAGATGAGGTTTGCATTTCCTTTTGAAGCCTATGGTCATCCTCATATCATCCAGGAATGAATTCAAGAATCGCTTGTGAAGGTTCATTTTCCCATACCCATGGGCCTCCTTACCCTGTTAGTTGTAGATTCATGTTGCAGCAGAAGTCCTCTGTCATAAGAAGGGAGGATGTAAGGACAGTACCACGAGAGACTTTGAGATCGTGGACCTGTTCTTGTGATCAACAGTAAGCCATACAACTCTGAAGTGTGCACGAGAGGGACCTGTGTAGCTAAGCTTCTTGGCCGAGCTGGGAGATTTACATAGTGCATTGTTTTTTTTAAAGAATAGAGAAAATGGCAATCTATTAATCTCATGTACTTCCATGGTATTATTACTGTACTGTACTAAGCACCATTTTAATGCATTTATTTTCACAACAATACTGTGAGATAGGGAACTCCTATTATCCCCACTTTATACATGGAGAAATGAGGCACAGAAGGTGAGAATATGTAAATAGAGCATGGACTAGAGCCTGGGTCTGATGAGTTCTATTAGCCAGAACACGTTGACCCCATGCCTTTGTCCTAATCAATAGACACTCTTTTTCCCTGGGGTGGAAATCCCAAACCTAACCCAAATCTTTGTTCAAAATACAGTCTGAAGAACTTTTAAGATGTGGAAAACATGAGTAACATTGTTTTCCATTTTCTAATGTTTCTGCACTTTCAAGTTCTAGATAGTAACAAAATGCCAAAACACCAAGAAAATTGCCTGATCTTGCTAATAGCTCAGGCCCAAGTGTATAAGAAAGAATAGAGGAATGTCACCATGGAAAATAACAGTAAAAAAAGAAAATAACTAACAAGTCCAGAAGAAAATATGATCAGTTTTCAAGCAGCCAATTGTTTGAACCACCATAGTCATTTTTCTGGCTCCTCTACAATTCAAGAATCTCTATTTATGAAGTATAATGTAACCTGGGAATAGCACCATGGATTCTATGAGAAATAAAAACTTTTTTGTTTCCACCACAGGATACAAAGTTTAGCATAAGTAAAAAAAAATAACAAAAAGGCCTAATTCTATAAGCTATTAGTCCCAGTTTTGCCATTCTTTCATGAGTGATCCAGGATAAGTTGTTAAGGTCTTCCATGTCTCATTTTGTCTACCTATAGTTACATTTAATTTTGTCTGAGTAGGGCTTCCTTAATATTTGCAAATCCATGGAGACTTTTGGATGAAAGATACTATATAATGGCAAGTATTATTATACCTTATCTTGACTGAAAAAAATGAGAAGCTGCCCCTATTATAATCTCAATACAGACGTGGCCTGGCTGTAGTCACAAAGTTGCACAGGTCCACCTGTGGCAACCTTCACCCTAGCATCTGAGCAAACAGTATTTAAAAACAGAAATAATTGTCCTTTTCTGTTTCCTTTCTTCCCAGTCTATACAGAAACTGACTAGATCATTTGAGTGCATGTGATGCATGTTTCAACGCAGGGTCACCCAACAGGAGTGGCAGCCTCTGCGTGGCACGTGGTCGATGGGGAATGGGACAGGCGGCACAGTAGCAGATGGGGCAGAGAAAAGAAAACAGAGTAGAAAATCAGGCAAGGAGCACAAGACAGAAAGTAGCAGCAAATTGGGCAGGGGAAAGGGATCAGAGTGGCATTCAGGGAATGTTTAAGGCTAATTCAGGGGACACCTGCCAAAGAGGTTGGCTCCCACTGTTTTAAATAGAGTGAAAGAGTCAGAGAGAAAAAGGAACCGTTCTGAGGAAGTGACGTTCTAAAGCAGCTTTTTGCATTCAGTTCTGAACATGTGAGGTCCATGACTACTTTTACCTCTAGGAGAAGATTTTACAGCTTAGGTCCATCTCCTCTGAAAGTTCTGTCTCTTGTGCTCATCAGTCTTCTGTCTCTGGTTCACTGTTCCAGTGCAAACCGGAGGCTTGGGGTCAGGGTCATAGCAGGAAAAAAGAAAGCCCAGGAAGGGCTTTTACAATCAGGACTGAAACCTCCAATTGGTTTCTGTGTTCACCGAGGAAACTAAGAAGGGAGCAAAGCACTGGAACAATGTTTTCACAATCCCCTGTGTTGCTAAGCAGATGGTTTGCTGGGTTTTATGCTAGCTGGAAGCATTTAAAGGTATGCATCTTCTATTTACAGTGAGTGCCCAGCTGCAAAGCTAGAAATCGGAAATGAGTGAGCTGCCACTCCAAGTGGGCAAAGAATTCAGAGTGCCTATGTAGATGGCAAACATCAAGATGCCGAGTACAAGATCTCCAAAACACTACCACCAGCAGGCCTGTCTGCTGTGGCAGAGAAAGGCATAGAATTTTCACCTGAATTATAACCCAGATTATAGCTGTTGCTATTGAAATAGTTACCTAAATGTGTAAGCATAATTTACACCAAAAAACCCCCACAAAACACCCCCAAAACAAAAAACCAAAACAAAACAAAAAAACCCCCTCCAAACCTCCCAAACTGGTTACTTGGTCTTAAAAACCAAGATTTTCTAACAGTGTAAAAAAATCCTTATGACAATCTTGAGTGCTGTATTTTACAGTTGTAGTAGGTATCTGAGTTAGTTGAGGCACATGATGTTACACATTAAGGATATGCCTGTTGGCCGTTCCAGCAAACACATGAAGTACTGCACAACTATAAAATGTCTGCCCAACTGAGCGGTTTATTTCAGGAATAACTGACCTGTGAGGCTAAAATCATCTCCATTTGGTCCAATTACAATCTGTTATCATTACCTTCAAGCTAAACCACAGGTCTGATCTAACTCAGTCACTAGACTAAGCTATGGTAGAAATATCCAAGCAATGATGAGAAATATCACCAACTCAATACTGTTACTTTTTCCCTAACAGTCAATAGGTATTAAAAACTAGCTAAATGGAGATAAATTTCTACTTCTGGTTTGCAGCTTTTAAAAAGTAACACAAACTCCTGGTTTTTGGAACTAATTGGTAGCACTGAGGTCATCCACAGCCTGTGAAACTTTTTAGCTTACTGAGTCATCACCAATTAAATTTTTAAACTAAGATCCATGTATGTTTATTTTTTTCCTGGCTAATACTAAATATTAAATAAGACAACACCAAAAAGCAAAGAAAATAGATGTGTGTCAAATTAAAGCCTATGTTTTCCCTTTAATCAGATACCTATGGTGCCTGATACACTGTCTAAAGACAAATCTGAAGGCTGTACCCCAGTTATACACTCAATTCCACTAAAGAACCTTACTGGAAGCCAAAGTTCAGACCCCACGCCACTCCTAAATACTTAGGAGAGATGAGATGAGGGGAGACACAACCCACATGAAACCTAGAAACATAAGCCCTGAACAAGCCATATGAGCCCCCAAGATGAAGGATCACAAACTGACTGGATTCCAAGGACACTTTTTAACTCTCTTAGTTGCACTGGAGCTGTTGTGACTACTGTAATTTTTCTGTCTTCCAGCCCCCAAAACCAGACATCCTAAATGCTGTGCTGAAAGTTAAATATCCCACAATCCAGTTTGCCAATTTTGCCAAATAGGAAAAGTCCCTTCCAAAACCCAAAGCTGGCAGCCAGCTAATCTCCCAGGCATTACCGGGGATCAAGCAAATTTGGTATGGTTGGGAGGGATGAGACTGAAACAGGGAGCCCAAAACAGCTACCCCACGTACACAGCAAACCATGTCACCCTTTCTTCCCTCTGCAGACAAGGTGATGGCATCTCCAGCACAAGCAGATATCAATAGCAGAAAGTCTTGTGATCCTCTTCCCACCTCCCCATGTCTTGCAGCACAAGGAAGGTGGGAAGAAAGAAAACAGAAGGAAAAGGAAAAGACAGACATATGGAACACCACCTCAGCAGCTCCCAATAAATTCATCTTGCCATCCCCCGACCCCCAAAACCCTCTATTCTGGGTCATGTGAGTCTGCCTGGTTAGCATGGTGAACTATGGGCATAGCTCAGAGAAATTTGATTATAGCCTTTCAATGATAGTAGTGCAGAGTTGTACCTTTCTGTGAGTCTTGTAAGATATACATGTCTGGACAAACCCTTAAAAACCACTTTATTTCTTCCAGAGCTGAACCTTACTGCACAAGTAATGTATTTGGTTTCTATGGAGTTCTCTGCGGAACAAGGTACTTCAGAACATGTGAAACACTACGGGCTCTTCATTGTTACTGCGGCAAGAGCTGAACTGAACATTTCAGATATAAATACCCAAATTATTGAAAAAATGGAACCCCTGTAATAAGGGGTTTTCTGTTCAAATAAGAAAGCAAATCTCAGTCATTAAACCCAAAGATAATTTAGTCAGGATGGTAAGGGACAGTAGCAAGGCATTTAATAGTTAAGTATTCTGGATGTAATGCATATGTTAGATCCTAGTAATAAATAACAACACTGCGTGCCTAAATGGAAATTTCTCTCCATGGGTCTGAAAGTTCTTTAAAAAGATGGGTACTACATTAGTATCCCCATTTCTAAGGATGGAGATGGGATGTACATAGTATGAGGTGCCAGAAGGTTTAACTCCCAGTTCATCTCCTGTGCTCAGCCAACAAAATTGTTCTTTGAGATAGAGCGAATCAGTTAAATAAAAGTCTAAGAAAAAGATCAAGTGGAGATTTTGCCCAGTTCCATTACTGGCAATCTATTTGAAGGAGTGAACAAACATGTTCTTTTTTTCTTCCAGAAAATGTGTTTATTTATTTAAATAAAAATTGGTGCCAGTAGAAACAATAAACCTTAAATACATGAGACAATTATATACAACTCAGCATTATAAAGTATATACATCATTTTTACTGATACAAATAAATTTATCCCAAAATAAAAGGATGGTGGATAGAGCAATGGAAAATGTGACAACTCGCACATGTCAGTCTCAGTTGGAAAGTTTCAGGATTCAAGTGATTCCAGGCAAAGTGCCAAACTTAATTTGGCTTGTCTCAGACTTAAACAGCTGCTTTGGAGTAAATCTACCAAAAAGCTTTATATGGTCCGATCCAAAGTTCATTTAAATCAGTGGAAAGGCTCCTGCTGACTTGAGTGGATTTTGGACCAGGCCCTTTATGAGCACTGGAGACTTTCTCCAAACATTTTTATCTTTTGCTCTATCAGAAATATAGAGCAATACTTCTGAATACATCACATTATATTAACCCTTCAAACTAGAAATAGAGTTCCTATTCCTAACTGGCAGACATATAAAGGGCTTTTGCATCAGTTAATTTCTGCGTTCAGTGTTCATATTTTTCAAGTTGTCTCTCAAGCTCTAAGGTCAGTAGATAAATTATAGAGCTATTTTAACACAGGAAATATGTAGAGACATTTTGCAAACACTTTCCTGCTCAATGCTTCAGAATGCAGTTCTTTTGCTCTCATGGCTACAAACAAATCCAAACATCATAATAAGTTATAATAAAATATAATCCATAACTGAAACAATCATCCTTTGATACAATAGTAACCTTTGCTTATTTAGAGAAGTGCAGAAATTTAGAAACCAGTGTTTGGCACTTGGAAAACCACAGTTCTATTGAATAAGGAAAAATTATTGTAATAGTGCTTTTTAACAACTATTGGTCATCACAATAGGGAAATGCATGTGCCATACGCAACATGCAGTAGACAAAAGAAGTGACTTGATGCCTATGTCGAGCAGAAGGGCTAAATACTCTTAGGTGTAAATGGATGCAGCTTTATTGATTTTGAAGTAAGAATTTAGCTCTAAAAAGGTAACTGGAAATTCTATCCTTGTAAACAATAGGAGCTTTGCTGAGGAGCCAGTATTACACCTTAATAAGTCCAGTTCTATACTGTTTCACCCACGAAATGCCATTGATTTCAAGAGAGCGTAGCAAAGCAGAATTTATTCCAGCATTTCTAATCCTTACAGTTTGTAGCAAAGCTTCTTTTATATTACTAAATATACCTTTCTAATTGGTTACTCACAGGGGAAATTTACAAAGCGATCAGAGGTGTGACCGCAGTGCGGGTTGGCATACCTGAATGGGTTGGCATAGGTAACAGCAGAAGCAAAGATGAAGTGGCATGGATTTGAACATCAGCTTGGGACCCTCAGTACATACTCAGTTTATGTAGGCTCTGTCATATCCATGCCACTGGGTCTTTGTTTCTATGGTTACTGCTATTAACTAAATTAAAACTAGCTTGGGTGTGCCTATCCTTGCTGCTGAGACATATTCTCAGTCTCTGAAGCCTCCTCAAGTAAAATTTCAGTTGTCTGTGGTGTTACAAAACACACTCAGCAAAAGTAGAATCCCAGATCTATGAGAGTGGACATTAACCTTGCTGATTCACAACACGTAGGCAACTTCTCTCAATTTTTCCCAGACACTTGCAGAATTTTGAAATAGGCAGCAGATAGGGTGTGATAGTTACCTGGTAAGAAAAAAAGTTATTCTCCATGTTTTAGCTCTTACAGTAAAAATCTGAGGCATTAAAATTAAGCATTAGAGTCGCCTGTATTTTGTTGGTTCCATTTTGAGTTGTGTGTCTCTGGGTTCTCATCTTCTCAGCTTTCAAAAATGTGTCAGCCTCTGGAGCACTGATGTCTGCTAAGAGTTCATCCAAGGTGGCACTTGAACAGGAAAGAAGAACCTTAAGTTCCCAACATGAATTCCACTCAGTAATGCTATGTTATTACTAAGCTAGCTTGTGTAACTGCCTCTCAAAGGTCTGCAGGTGCTAGGAATTTCTGTGGATAGTTTCTGAAGACCCTTCGCTGCTCTCATTCAGAAGGGATTCTGTCACTTCCCCTAGTTCAGCATCTGGCACCTCCTCTTGAATGGTGAAATGAATATCTGGTGAGGAAGACTCAGAACTCACACTGCTGCCTTCCATTGAGCAGATAGCACAGGACAGAGATGGTACCATACTTTCGTGCAGCATGTTTAACATCGTGGGTATCTGCATAGACCTCAGTCCAGATATGGTTGGCAGAGGTTTCATGGCTGCTCCCCACTCCCTTTCCTCATCTTTGTAAAGCAGAAACAGATTGGATTTCTTCTCTTTTCTCTTAGATTTCATGTAGCCCAACATTATTCCCATTAAGAAGATCCCATAGAAAGACATGACAATCAGAATATAAAAGTACTCATTGCCATTACTGCTGTTCTTCCCTGGACTCTGGGATCCAACAGAAATCATGGATTGGGTTATGTTTGTATGATCCATCTCCAACATAGATGCTGTTTTGCCAAAATTTAAGCCTAGAAGAGAATACATGCATTAGATCTTTCAATTACAGACAAACATTTTTAATGCCTGAATTAAAACCCACAGACCCTTCTTTGTCACTTGCACTGTCCTATCTTTTAAATGCTAGAGAACCAAACAGATTGAAACTTGCATATTCTGGATCACTTTCAACAATAATATTTTAGTCTAATGAAATCTAATTTAAATACAAACAGAGAGCATTAAATAAAAGCACAGTATATTAAATACAATTCCAAAATATGACAAAAGGGCAGATCTGCATGATTAGGGAGGAAAGAAAACTAGGTGGAAAATACTCTGTCAGTCACATTTATATAATTGAAATTAGGCTTAGAATTAGAAATGTTATTGCATTGAGTGGTAAGGAGGGAGAAGAGAGATACAAGCAACTTACGCAAATAGTTGTTCACTTTTCAAAGCTCAAGAGACCTTTTCTCTACCAAATGCCGGGTATTCTGAAAACTTTGCTCTGCTGCAAGCAGAATAAATAGCTCTCAAGAAACATATCATCACGTGTCCTAGGCACAGTTTATAATAGTTTTGTGTTGGAGTCAACAGATGAACTCAAGGCACTGCAGTTCAGCCCACTGGACTCTTGACAGCTGTGAAAAGAAAAAGGGTTGGGAATCCAGTTACTCTTTCCTAACCAGAAACTGCCAGATTGCTCAGTCTACAATCTGTCCCTTCCACTTGCCTCTCAAATGTTATATGCAAACAGATATATTGAGAGCACTTGAACATAGCCTGCTAATTATTTATTCACCTCTGTCCTGCACTGTAGAAAAATACCTTCTTGGTTTTCTAGCACACCCTGAAAAACCCCTGCCAGAGCCATGTGCACAGTTACTGCTTTCCCCAAACACTGTGTGGACTAAAGTCTCTAATTGTCAGAGCCTTGTGCAGCCAAATTGTGAGAAAATGAGAACAAAATGCTTCTAAATTAACACTGGCAATCTATACCCATAATGTTCCAGTGTGCACAAGGGCACTCAAGAATCAGGCCCCGAATTTTGAATGGCCTTTTCATGGCCTAAATGGTAGTTTTCAGTAGGACCATTGAGCTTATATTAATTTGATACTTTAGGGTGCTATTCACCTTGATAGTAACACCTAGTGAAAGGCCCTCCATACAAAATAGCTAGACTGCACAGTTTATAATAGTTTTGTGTTGGAGTCAACAGATGAACTCAAGGCACTGCAGTTCAGCCCACTGGACTCTTGACAGCTGTGAAAAAAAAAAGGGTTGGGAATCCAGTTACTCTTTCCTAACCAGAAACTGCCAGCTTCTGTGATTTCCTATCCAGGACATGCTGCAAAGAAATCTCTATACTAGCTCCTGCATGCAGAGTTTAGGGCAGGGTCATGGGTGGAGCCACAGCATCTGTTAGATTAACCCCATATCTCCCTCAAGTGGCTCATAGGCTAGTGAGGGGAAGGCCTGAACAGCATCTTGGGATTTCATTCCCCATTTCTCCCCACCCCCACACTTCGCACAGAGAGCCCAGTTAGTCAGGCCCATGTACGTGACATGAACATCCCCCTTGCTGAACAGATTCAAGGATGTTTATATGACAGGATACTTCAGCTCCAGGAAACATTTCACTGGTGCTTGTTGTTCTCCATTGCAGGTTCTGACCCTTTCACAGTAGGTTGTTAACTCTTTGTATCATCTCCAAATGTTTTACAGAACCATGTCCTCACAGCATGAGAGACTTGGAAATAAGATTGCATCCTGCTCTACATGTGGGTAAAACAAAGCAAAGAGAAGGTAAGTGGTTGAGCAATAAATTCATGACTATCAGCTGGAAGACCAGATCAGGACATTTTCAATTCTGCTGTTCCCTATTTCTAAAAGGCTCACCGACAGGCAGGCAGACTTCAATAGCAGGATTCCCTTCCTCATCCCTCGAAACTGAGGATCTGCTCTCTAGGATGTTGATTTTAGCCTCTCCTCACACATTCCCATATGACAGCTCAGGAGTTGTTGACATTGGACTAACGTCTGTTGGGATTTCATTTGACAAAATCTGTCTGTAACACCAGCTTGCCAAGTCTGGATTTTTCCTCCCCATTCCCTACAGATTACTGAACAGGCAGCAATATTAACCATTAAGTTTATGCATAACTTAGTGCAAGACTCCCAGTTGCCTAGCCACCTTTGGAAATTTTTCTTCCTCTTAGCTCCATGCTGTAGCCAGTCCCTAGATGATATTCTGCCACTGCACGCCCTCCACTTGGTAGCAGAAATTTGGAATTTAGAGCATTAAAGCTCATGGATCTAATTTTCTCCCTCAGATGAGAATATGAGACTTCCATAGAAGTAAACAGGAGACACACTGGTGCTTACCAGCATAGAATTTGACCTGGCACAATGCATGTAGCAGGGTGACATTTCCTTCTCATGCCCACAAGACTCAGCAAAATAGACCTTCAGGGAACCAGGTGGGGGACAGAAGAGACAAGGAGAGATCTTCTGCAATTGCTGTTCTAGTCCCATAGCTGGAACAGGGCACCCCTGATGCAGGAAACTTTTCCAATCTAGACACTCATGGCCACTTATTCTGTATCAGGGGTGTCACACATACCGCTTGCAGACCAGATTTGATCCAGCTGTGGAATCCAGCCATCGGACTGACCTCATGCACTGAATTTGGAATCCAGAGCTGGTCTAGTGTGCAGGCTGGACCCAGTGCCACGGGCACTGCACATAGCCCAGGGGGCTGGCGTGGGGCACGTGGTACATTTGGCTCTGGTGCACATGGATGACCTGGGGTCTGATCCAGACCAGCCCCTGCAGCCAGCAGGCAGGGTCATCTGGCAGGGTGCTCAATGCAGCATGTGCCCCATGCTGGCCCCTAGGGCCATGTGCAGTACCACAGTACTGGGTTCAGCTCATGCGCTGCCTGTAGTACCAGCCCCAGAGGAGCACAGGGGCTGGCACGGGCATGAAATGCATTCAGGACCCCAGCAGACTGGCCATACACACTGGCTTTGGCACAGCCTGTGGAGCCAAATGAGTTTGACACCCCTGTTCTATATGATTAATGTGATTGTGGAGTCCCACTGACCATTCTCCAACCTTTCCCCCTGGTACCTAACTTCTGTCCCCTGCTAATTGACATGCCAGAGTCTGGTTCTACTGTGTAGGGAGTAGAGTTCCCCCTTTCACCTACTCTACAGCCTTGCACTCCCCATGTGCTAAAGCTGTATGCAAACTAGCATAGAAATATACGTGCAGCTAGACAGAGCACAAGGAAACTGCAGCTGCCACATCCTATACATCTATGCAGTTCCCTGAACTGAATTGCAAAATGAGCTGAAGTCTGGCTAGTTCTCAAAAACCATTGTAATTATGGTTAATCAGGCTGGCTACTGTCTGCAGGACTTTCCCACTTGTCACCACATGTGACCCCAGATAAGAAATATACTTGGAAAAGGACTGGGGGGGTGGCGGGGAGGAAGAACATTATTGAAGATGTGCAGAGGGATGAGGAGACACTAAAAAGCCTGAGGGTATGAATGTGCAGAATTTCCCATAACAGTAATTCTGGTTCCCACACACCCCCAGTGTTACACATTAGCTATGCTCATATACTTCTTTCATGAGAAGGATGATTTTACTCCCAGCCTGGTCTTGTGCAGAAATTTCACTCTGCCCCCATCCCCAAGGTTGCTCAAGTCACAAAACAAAAGAAGAGGATGAGCCAGCCAAGTCAGCCAATTATAACACTTTGAAGAGGTCATGGAATTGCTGCCATTCCCAGACAAGCTGCTCAAGACCCTCCCCTCCCGGTGAGTCTGTGGCGACAATACATAACATGAATAGGAAGTGCACAACTTCAGGGACAATAACACCATTTTGTTCACCCACTTCATCCAGCCACAAACAGTCATTCAGGATCACAGCATCCCTACGCATTGGAAATGATCTGATGGCAAAGGATATAACAAGGCACAGGAGATGGTGCAGCATGAACCTATTCTCAAAATAAAGATTAGGAGAGGAAAGGGAAATGGAACAAACACAGAAACCATTATCAGAACAACATGAACTATCCCCAGAGAGTCTGCAAGTTGCTGCAGGCTCACATGGAAAATACAGACTTAACCCTTTGTGGGCATTAAGCCCTGCTCCTAGTGCTGAGTTTATCTGCCAGTTTTAACCTAGGAGTCAGGAAGGTTCTTGGCATAATTATTAAGAATTTGATCCAAGAAGATGCTGAGAATGTTCCAAGTCCCATTTGTTACATAGAAAGAACTCTGATGCCTTTCTTCTCTGAAGCAACCATGTTACAATTGAGATGAAAGTAATGGAAGAGAAATAAGAAGCACTAGGAGAGGTTAGAGGGGGGGTGAAGTGAAGTAGAGTTGAGTTTTAAGTGGAAAAATTGATGGCAAATCTAAAGCTGAAAGAGTAACAGGAGATTCTCTTTGTACAGGTATTGACTGAGCAGTAGCTCAGAATAGGTGGACATGACAGCTGGGAAGAATTAGTATTTTTAGTTTACACCAAATTTCACACCAGCAACAATCAGAACCATAGAATAGTCGGGTTGGAAGGGACCTCAGCAGGTCATCTAGTCCTACTTCTGCTCAAGGCAGGATCACCCCTGACTAAACCAACCAATTCAATTATTTGTCTAACCTGGTCTTAAAATTTTCCAAGGATTGGGATTCCACAATCTCTCTGTGTAGCCTGTTCCAATGCTTGCCCAGCTTCTTAGTAAGAAAGTTTTTCCTAACTGTGGATCGTGACTTGGATCTGGCACCTGAAAGAGGGAGGCAAAAGGACAAGAGATGTTTGTGTGCTTGGTTTTGATAGTTCTCTTACTTTAAAATGCCTGCAGTGACACTTGGTCTCATTAAGAAACCTAAGCCTCTCAAAAAGCCTGATCCAAAGCTCATGGAAGTCAGTTTCCATTAACTTCAATGGGTTTGGATCAGATCGAAAGAGAAGGTTAGGGCAGGAATGGCTGTGAGTTCCTTCCAAGTTCAATACTACTCAAAATCAACCATGCTTGAAGCTTGTGAGTTGAAAAGAGCAATCTGAAACTTGAGACCTTGATTGTAAAATAGTCCTTTTTGAGCTAGTAGTTGGAATAAAGCGGTAGTCTGGCAGTCTCCTGAGTCCTATCCCTATTTGTTACTGGTTTGCCTAGAACACCGAATCTCAATCAGGGTGTCATGATATAAGAGTGCCACAGGCTGCCACAAAATATTAGCATTATTAGATGTACAAACAGAACACCTACACATGAGCCACAAGATAAGCCCAGGGATTTCAAATAGAAATTTGAAACTCTAGTGCCAAAAACATTCTTACCTGTTTTTGAACTCAGGTCTTCCTGAGTTCTTTGCAACAGAAAAATTGCTCTATTATTTTTCCATAGTCAAGAAATAAGTGAAAGCTAGGAGCTGGGATTTTCCATGGGGTGCTTTGAGTCTAAAAAGGTGTAAAATGAGTCTGAAAAGGTTTTGAGAACCATTGATCTAGAACTATGAAATGAAATTGAGTTTCAAATTTAACTGAAAATTACATACCTCTACTTAGTTGTCCCACTTGTAAAATGGATCTAATACTATTAACTAATGTTTTAAATGTGCTCTGAAGACATGATGCTCTAAAATATTTGCACATCACTTCCTGAAGGAATACTTACTGCTCTATACACAAAGTGCAAAAGTATGACCTTCTTTGCATATGTACGTATGTCTAGCACCTAAGCACTTCTCACATCACCATGAATTTCAGTGTCACTTTTCACTTCTCTCCATTGTTTCTCAAGCTGTTTAAACAAATTACAGTTTTATACTTATATGGCCTCTTTCTGGAAGGAGGTGAAAACAACTTGCTTCAGAGTCCACAACGCACCCAAATTAGAATATGAACACATAGAAAAGAAGTGAAACCCATTCCAATGAATTGCAGTTTGTTTAAGGCTAACATTAAAGGCCCCATGTACAGGACACCAGCTGGTAATTGCAGCTTTAATATTAATTTGATAACACAGAACCAGTAGATTCTCCATTCTCAAACTATATTTCACAAATTGGTAAAACCTCGAGCATTCATCTTAGAAAATTACAACGTGGTAAGCTCTTGGTTGATGTTGAAAAGATATATTTTTTACCCCAAGACCCTTACAATTTATGTAAAGAGCATACAAATGTAGGGTTAAGAAGGAAGCTCTGTAGAGTGTGACATACTTACTTGGCAGGTTTTGCATTTCTTGTCATGGCATGGTCTGGATCTGTTCGGTGTGTTCTGGGCATGAGGAAGTTTGCTTCTGGTGATGAGGTTGGCAAGGTTCGGTGCTTGTTTGAAGGCTAGGATGGGTGGCTCTGGGAAGATCTTTTTAAGAATAGGGTCTCTGTCTAGTATGGGTTGCAATTTTTTGAGGATTTTCCGTACAGGTTCAAGGGAGGGGTGATACGTCATAACCAGTTGTGTGCAATTTGTGGTGGGGGGGGGGCTGTACTGCAGCAGTTCTTCACGTGGTATCCAGGTGGCTCTTTCAAACGTGCGATCTATCTCTCTGGACAAGTGTCCTTGTTGGGTGAA